>NW_024431936.1:0-30314 GCF_017639785.1 Mesocricetus auratus
TTGGGATAGAAGTATGCATTTGTCTTTTGTTCAGGGAGCCAGGTATGAATTGGACAGAGGTGTCTTTGGCCTGAAGAAAATCCATTTTTTTACATATATTAGACAACTAAAATAAACCTAAAAACCTTGAGCTTGTGATTGAACAGTAGGTAGTCATTGCTCAACCACCTCATCAGAACTTTATTGAATGTTAAGTAAGCTCTCAACTTTTATATCTTTAAAACCTTTATGCTCTTACACCCTTAGATATTTATTGAGTGGTCGTACTAAGGCCTGAGATTTACATAAATAAAATAAGTTACCATGCTGACCATAGTCTTGTAGATTTGCCTACTTGATATTGTCAAGCTGACAACCATTAGTACTTTCAGAGATCTGAGAAGAATAAATTTTATACATTTTATGAATCTATTAAAAAATGACATGTACAAGTCCATGTACGTCCATACCCAAGTCTCCTCCATTAGGGTTGGAGGCACAAGTATCAAGTATCTTTCTCTCTGTGGAAGAAAGACATGGAAAAGACTGACCTTGTTTTGTCTCAGTATAAGGGGTACAATCGATTTTCCAGTATCCAGCATCTTTGTCCACAGTCTGAGTCAGTTCTTGGCAGGCCGGTGTTTCATTTGAGTATCTCTCACTGGTCAGTGTTGGCACAATCCAGGTGTGGGAACTGGGGTGCCTTGTAACCTTCTTTGGAGAATTTGGGTCACTGTCAGGATCTGGCAGTCTGTCTGATATTATAAAATATTATATTAACATTTTAAATGTCATGTTCTGTAAGTCTCTGAAGCATTAGAGGTTTGCCTGCCTTAAGCTTAACTGTTGAAAACATAAACTCTATTAACTTGCATTTTTTAACATCTGACATTAAATTAGCAGCTTTTATAAACTAAAATTTTACATTGTCAGGTTTAGCTTAAAATACTTTAAATTGAAGCTCTTTCAGTAGAAGCATCAACAATGAAAATATTTTCAAATTATAAATATCTTATAACCTTAAAATTTTAAAACATTTAGAAAAATTTAAAATCCTTTAGTGTCTTTTTGCAATATTGAAAATCACAATACACTCTAGACCTTTAAAACTATTATTATCTGGGTGAATGTTTAAAAAGTTTAGCATTCCTATGTATAAAAGCATTAACATATTAACATTTTAAATCGTAATTTTAAAAATCTGGTTTAAAGGATGGTACCTCATAACTTTTATGTGTTCAGCTTCAGTCAAAATGGCGGTTTAAGATCTTTTTTTTAGATAAAGCATGTTATTCTGTGTATGGATGTGTTTAGCTTACAAGTATTTCTTGGAATGTTATAATTGGGCAGGTTTATTTCTCAGGTTAAAGCTATAGGAGCAAGAAAATTCCAGAGATTTGTAAAATGCAAATTCAGTGGTAACATATGTCCCACCATGGAGCCCCGCATTATTTACAGAGTCAATTGGGCTATGACAGGGATCTTCCTTTTTATCTCTGTAATAGCTCAAACTCCATTTTCTGGGTTCCTCATAGCTCTACAACCTATAACTTAAACAGCCTATGACAGACATGCTAACATCCATCCTCTCTTCCCATCAGGGGACTTGTGGAATTCACTGGATGTCCTGGTGAGAAGATGAGCAAATTGTAATGGGTAAAAGGTCAATCTGCATTCATGGTATGCTAATGTGTTTGTAGATGAAAAAATTATGACCACTCTCCCGGATGGACACACCTGTATGCATATCTTTCTTTAAAAAATTGCAAACTCATTGGAAATAATTAAAATGAAATTGAACTAGGAATTTTGGTGTGTTTGTCTCTTATTGTCTCTTCTATAGTGAACCAAAGGATCACTTTGAAGGGCAGTTTCATGAGAAAAATATAGTCCTGAAGCTCTCCATTTCAGCATGAATTTTGCCTGGCATAGACACTAGTAACCTTCATCTTTTTCACTTATTAATTCCATATACAGTGGTTGCTAATTTAATCAGAGTTGCCTGTTATTTTTTTATTTTAAATTTCAAATTTAAATTAGAAACAAGGTTGCTTCACATGTCAATTCCAGGTCCCTCTCCCTTTCCCTCCATTCCTCCCATGCCCTCCCAGCAACCCCTCTAATATCCCCTCATTTCCCCAGGGAGGGTGAGGCCCTCCATGGGGGTGTCTATAGTCTGTCATTTCATTAAGATCTTTTTTTTAACTTCTGTTGGGGAAGTCCTGTTATTTGCCTGTTATTTGTCAATAAAGTACTGTTGAGCCTATAGGAATCTAGATAGGTGGGGCTAGGAGTCCAGGAGGATTCTGGGTAGGAGAAACACAAGAGTTCGAGATGTAACGCCATTGGGGTAGGAAGCCCGGAACTATTCTCCAGTAAGAAACATACTTAGATTAACAATTATGGGGTAATTACTTAAGTCAGAGCTAGCCAGTAAGAAACAAACAAGGCCAACAGCTTCATAATTAATATAGCCTCCTGTGTGTTTATTTGGGACTGAAGCGGCTCTGGAACCAGGCTGGCGGGAAGGCTTCTCTCAAGGAAAAAGCTTCTCTCAAAGAAAAAGCTTCCCTTAACAAACTTCAGCAAAATGCCTACCAGCCAGCCATGTGGCCAACTTGCCATGTGACTGACGCAAACTGGTGGCAACCTGCACCATTATTGTTTTAGTTCTATGCTTGTAATAAAACTTAGATTATGCCAGAAAACACAGATAGAACTTTTTAACAAAACAAGGATACATAATTTTTTGAGAAACAAACAACTTTTTAAACAACAAAACTAACTTTATATGATTAAACTCTTGGGTAATTAAGATCAACATAGTATAAACGACAATCTTTCCAAAAGCAATCTACAGAGCAACCCACTCTATGAGATCCCCCTCTTCACCAGCAAACGCCAGAGCCACTGACCCGCCTGCACTTGGAAGAGCAATCACCTCAGACTCTGCCCTGTCTGCCACTAGAGGAGCCATCAATGTAGCCACAGCCACCAACTGCACCAGTCGGAGGAAGAGAAACCCCTCAAGCACAGGCTCTGCCTGTATCAATTGTAGGAGAGATGGGTAGGCAACAGAGCATACATACACTCAACAACATAAAGAGCAATATGGCACCACCAGAAACTATGGTTCTGCAATAGTAAGAACATCTGAATGCAGGTGAAACAGAAGAAAACAACCTTAAAAATAGCTTTATGAAGATGGTTGAGACCCTTGAAGAGGAAATGAAAAATTCTCTTAAAGAAATTGAAGAAAAGACAAACAAGAAATTGGAAGAAATAAACATGTCCCTTAAAGAAAACCAAGATAAAAAACAATCTAACAGGTGAAGGAAATGGTTCAAGACTTAAAAACTGAAATATAGGCAATAAATTAAACGCAAACCAAGGGATTTCTGGGAATGGGAAATCTGTGTAAACAATCAGGAACTATGGATGCAACCATAAACAACAGAATACAAGAGATGGAAAAGAGAATCTCAGGTGCTGAAGATAGGATAGATGAAATAGATTCATCAGTGAAAGAAAAATTTAAATGCAGCAAATACTTAACACAAAGTATCCAAGAAATCAGGAACACCATGAAAAGGCTGACCCTAAGTGATGGGAGATATCCTTCTGTATGCTGTGCATATATGTTTCTCTTATTTGTTGATATATAAGGTTGTTTCGGCCAATAAACAGGCAGAAAGTATTGTCATGAAAACTCAAAGTGATTCCACTGTAATCGGGAATGAGAGAATGCGGTCCACTCTCTCCATATCTTTTCAATATAGTGCTTGAAGTTCTAGCGAGAGCAATAAGACAACAAAAGGGATACAAATTAGAAAGAAAGAAGTCAATCTATTGGTATTTGTTGATGATATTATAGAATACATAACTGAACCCAAAAAAATCTACCTGGGAACTCCTACTACTGATAAACACCTCCAGTAATGTGACAGAATACAATATTAACTAAAAACAAATCAGTACCCGTCCTATATACAAATGATAAATGGGCTAAGAAACAAATCAGAGAAATATCACCCTTTACAAGAGCCACAAATATAAAATATCTTGGGTAACTAACTAAACATGTGGAAGAGAGAACCTCAGGTGTTGAAGATACAGTAGGAGAAATGGACTCATCAACCAAAGAAAATCTTAAGTCCAACAAATCTTTAACACAAAACATCCAGGAAATATGGGACACCATGAAAAGACCAAACCTCAGAATAATAGGTATAGAAGAAGGTGAAGAAAACCACCTCAAAGGGGCAGAAAACATATTCAATGAAATCATAGAAGAAAACTTTCCCAACCTTAAGAAAGACATGCCAATGAAGGTACAAGAAACTTACAGAACAACAAATAGAGTGGATCAAAAAAAAGTCCCCTCACAACTTAATTATCAAGACCCCAAATATACAGAATAAAGAAAGAATATTAAGAGCAGCTAAGGAAAAAGTCTAAGTAACATATAAAGACAAACCTATCAGAATTACACCTGACTTCTCTATGGAAACTCTGAAAGCCAGAAGGTCCTGGTTAGATATTCTACAAACACTAAGAGACCATGGATGCCAGCCCAGATTACTATACCCAGCAATACTATACCCAGCAAAGCTCTCAATCACTATAGACGGAGAAAACAAGATATTCCATGACAAAACTAGATTCAAGCAATACATATCCACTAACCCAGCCCTACAGAAATATTTGAATCTATTTGCCCTAGTGTATCTTTAACACCTGCGATTCTGTCTTCCATCTCTTGTATTCTGTTGGTTATGCTTGCATCTATAGTATCTGACTATTTGCCCAGCAAATGGACTAGACATTGTTAATGTAATTCTTGCCTATATATATATATATATACAGATATATGTATATATATGTATATACTTATTGAACATATTATATGTACTATTTCAATATAAGGTAAAACCTTCACATTTTATTAAGACAAAAAGTGGGAAATGGGATATATTGCTTGCATTCTGACAAACAACGTTTGCCTGGTGATCAAAGGGTAGAGATCATGCCATTAATCCCAGTAGTTGGGAGGTGGAGACAGGAAGTGATAAAGTGGGGTAGAAAAAGGATCTCAGCCATTTTGGTCAGAGAACCTAGAGAGGTAAGAAGTCACTGGTGGATGCTACCTGATTCTGGGTTTTATTAATTAAGATTAATTAGATTTATCCTTCAGATGACGTCAGTCCTATTAACTTGCAGAATATGACACTAACGTTTAGTGTCACAACGAATTACATTAAACCACAGAGCACCCTGGGAAAGTCTAGAAGGTTGGAAGACAGCTTGGTGTGGGAAGCCCTGCACGCCTGACATCAGGATTATTCCATGGGTTGTAGGGAAGCATCTGGTGTCTACTTCAGAGGAGTCACTGATGCTGAGGGCAGAGAGAGTCCCAGACTGATGCTTTGTGGGTGTTCAGATCCCACTCTCAATGGATTCCATCTCGAGTGAGTGATGGAGAAGGCTTCTCCCTCGTCCCCATCTCCATCAGTACTAATCTCATTGGATCACACTCAGAGGAAAGAGGGGCATTCAGTTGATGGAAATGTCTCACTTGGGCGATGTCTCAACCAAAAGTGCTGTGGAAGCGACAGTCTAGAAACAGACTTTTATCAGTTTTCCTTTATCATGAAGCAAGATGTTCAAACGGCCCAATCCATTTTCACTAAGAATATACCATTTCCAAACTTCACCTTCATAAAAAGACCTATTATGGCTCTACCTGCCTGCATTGCTGAAAAAAAAATACCCAGTTGTGCTTACTGAGATGGGCGGAAGCAGAAAATCATTTTTCTTTAAAACACAGTATTGTACTTTCCTTGAAACCCATCTGGCATGTGTGTTGGGGTGGTTAGGAAGGAGCCAGCATGGGGGTGGGCATGATGGAGGCTCCCCAGCCATCAGTCACTTCACTCACAGGGATGAAACTTTTCACACTCTTCACAATGGGTCTGTATCCAGTGCAGCGGCATAAATTACCTGGAGAATGAAATACACATTTTCAACTCCAAGGTCATTTCCCTGGGCTTGCTGTATCTCTCTCATTCATACGTAGTGTCTCTCTTCACTCAAAATACTTCCCTTGCCCATCATTGAAAAGGCCTGGTCTTTCTAGATGTCACACATATTATCAGGAGTTACTCAAGACCTATTTCTGGGTTACACTCTTAAGAGAAGAACAGAAGAGAAACTCAATGAAAGGAAAGGACAAAATCAGAAAATACCACTACAAGGGATACAGCTCACATGCCAGAGATTTCCATAGCTTGTGAATGTTCACTGCTGGGTCCAGACTGTTTTCCACGATAGTTGTGTAGAGAAAGAAAACACAGGGTCTCGTTGCAGAAATGAGACTTTCAATCCTCAGAAATGAAATGAATGTCTTTGTTTGGTGCAACTGCAGGCAGGTCCAGGTCCTGTCATATGGTATAAAAGACAAAGTCAACCTGTAAGCCCCACTTACCCCCAAACCAGGTAACATCCTGGAATGCCTTGAACTGTAGCTTTTAGAAATAGCAAAGCCACCTGGGAAATACAGTATCCTTATGGCTTTTGCCCTTAAAATTCCTAAAAGGCCTGTCTTGTTGCCATTCACTAGCAACCATGGGTGGACCTGGCCAGAGTCCATCCTGGTACTATTTAATTACAGCTTGCTTCAAATTTGGCTCAAAAGTGTGGAAGTGATTTTTCTCTCGTGAATCTTAGCAATAATAATAATAGCAACAACTAATGTTGCAAAACTTCATATTTATAACGCCTGGGGAAATTTTGAGGGGAAGACCATTGAAGTGGCTGGGAAAGGGAGTTCTCAATATCACCTTAGTGCCTTCTATCAAGGGCACAGTTTAAAGCCACCAAGACCACTTTTATTTTATCATGTCCTTATTGTGTTACCAACAGGCAACTCTTCCACCCTCATTCACACAAAATATTTTAAACTGAGGATTTAATGGTAAGGACTATGTCCATGAAGTGAAATCTGTTTTTTTCCTACCTCTTGCCTTTTGGTTTAACTTTGGCAATTACCTGAGGTTTTGTCCACATTTTGACATTTTTATTAAGAAATATTTAGTACATGAATTGAAAGATTCTGTAAAAACTTGGCTGGGAAACTAATACACTGAGCTGTGCCTCTGATGGGAGGGGTCTCTTAGAGGCAAGAGGACAAGCTGGCCTGTGATTTGGAAGTCTGTCAATCATCTCTTGGAAAAGCAACAAACTCATTTGTGTGAGTGTGTGTGTGTGTGTGTGTGTGTGTGTGTGTGTGTGGTGGTTGTGGGCGTATGACTTCATGAGTGTGTGTGTGTGTGTGTGTGTGTGTGTGTGTGTGTGTGGTGGTTGTGTGCGTATGACTTCATGAGTGTGTGTGTGTGTGTGTGTGTGTGTGTGTGTGTGTGTACAGATGCATGTGCATGTGAAGGGCAGAGATTAATGTCATGTGTCATCATTGTCTACCCTTTATTGTCTGGGTTAGGGTTTCTCACTGCACCCAGAGCTCATGAATTCTACTAGAGAATTAGGTCAGCACATCCTGATGTTCTTCCTATCTCTGTCTCCCTAGTGCTGGAATTGGAGAAAAGGCCATTTTACCCAGCTTTTTACATGAGGGCAGGAATACGACACAGGTCCTTGTGCTCCTAGGCAGGCAATTGATTGGCTGAACCAAGTCAACAGCAGCGCTGATAATATTTATGGGATATAATTTTTGTGGGCATGGAAAGGTATTCTTTTAGGCTCAGGTAAAACTCTTGTTTTACCAGAGTTTAGAACTTAAGTTTGGGCCACTTGTCAGACACAACCTTCATAGAATGTTCTCACAACACATGTGCTAAACAGAAATATGTCAGCCACAAAATTACTGCATGGCTATTTACACGACTAAAAAGAGTATATAGTGCACTTTTTTTCTCATTTTCTTGTCTAAACCAAGATCCATGTGAGTCGTTCCTTGTAGTTTTTGTGGTAAAATCAAATATCCCGGTGGTGGGGTTCCCAAGGCTATGAGACGAGAGAAGCTATTCAGTCTACAGCCACTTTCTTCAGACTCCCCTCCACACTTTTATGGAAGCAAAATAAACTTCAAGTGGCAACAAAGAAAGCCTGGGAAGGAAAAGGGAGATTCAGGAAAAACTGGTGTATCTTCCTTGAAGGGAACAGAGCATTTACTTGTCAGCTTCGTCCTCTAAAACCATAAGCCACGGTCTGGACGACTAAAGAAGCTGCCCAAACCTGTATTCCAGTTTCATTTCCATGCTATGACAAGTACAGACCCAAAGGAGCTTTGGGGGGCAGAAGGTTTATTCGGATGACAATGCCAGGTCCCAGTCTACCTGTGAGGAAATCAAGACAAGAACTCAAGGGCAGTCCTGCTTGCCAGTCCACACAGTATTACCTCTGACCAGGGAACTCAGTTCAAAACCAAAGACCTGAGGTAAGAACTGTGGAGGACCCTGCTTGCTGGCTGTCAGGCGGGGTCATGCTTAGCTAGCTCTCTTACACAGAGCCATCTGCTTAGGGAATGACGCTGCCCTGTGGGCTAGGCCCTCCTGCATTAATTAACAATCAAGACAACCCCTTCAGACAGACTCACAGACTAACCTGACCTAGACAGCTCCTCACTTGAGGTTTTCTTCCCAAACTCTAGATTGTGTCAGGTTGAAGGTTAAAGAAAACTTGTTTTTTTTTGTTGTTGTTGTTGTTGTTGTTGTTTTTATGAGACAAAGTTTCTCTGTATTGTTTTGGAGGCTGTCGGTCTAGCCCGGCCTGGAACTCACAGAGATCCGCCTGCCTCTGCCTCCCGAGTGCTGGGATTAAAGGTGTGAGCCACCACCGCCTGGCCAACTTGTTAAATCTTAAACTTCTTAAAACGTGGTCTTACCTGGACAGGGTGAATCCTGGTTTTGGTGCTTCCTATGCCTTCAACAGTAGTGACAGCAGCCCCATGGAGAGAGCAGATGAGGACCAGGCAGGCAGCGACAGAGAAATGACTTCCAAGTTTATGCAGTGAAGTAAAAAAGGATTCATAGATACAACAGTAGTATTGGAAAACAAAACAAAACAAAACACATTCACAGGATTATAATTATTTGACAGGAAGATAATAGAGTGCACAGTAACATTAAATAATCATATAATGATTTTGAATGTAACTACATCTGCCTAAAAATAAATGTTATAATTATAAAAGTCATTATCTCCCCAAATTATCTTGTTAAAAACAGGAGTTGAAGTGGTCTTGGTTGATACAGCCAGTTCATCCTGTCAGCTGTAAAAGCTAGTTAATTAAGGAGCAGTTTCTCTTCTGAGTGATACAGCTTGTGAGTGGATTTAGAGAAATCCATACAGGCTTAGGAAGAATCTAGGTGAGGTGACCTGTAACGTGTATTAGTTCCACATGTGTCTGTGTCCCACGAACATGTGGGAAGCAGGAAGCAGGCTTTCCCAGCTCTCTGGGGGTGGCACTTGTAGGAGGGATGTTGTCTTACACATCAGTGGACTCGGGGTCCATGAACTAATACTCAGTAGTTCTGTGACTATGGTGAGAGCACAAATTCCCTCAGAACCCCTGTTTTCACCATTTGTAAAATGCAATGCCAGCATTGTTAAGACTCGGCACAGCTCTGTGCCACATTCTCCAAATAGTACCTTATACTTGTTAATTTTACTTCCAGGTCATAAAACTGAGGTTCTCTTAGATTCCTTTCTGGAGTGAAGTGCAGACCACAGTGCGCTAGGAACAATTTCTATGGGGAGTCAGTATGGGGTTGGTCGCAGGCCTGGCTACAGATCTTTTTGGAGATGGGTTCATATCTTGGGATCATCACTGTACAGGCACCACAGCCGCCTCCTCCACAGCCATACTTTGCCCCCCCCCCCCCCGTGAGTCAGTCAGGAAGGGTTAGGGTTAAGGAAGAAAGAAGAACTTGAACTTTCAGGGGTTTTTTTTGTAGCTGCCCCATCTTATTCAGCGATTCCACAAATAAGCGCAAATAGCAGTTTCAGCACTGCTCACCGCAGAGGGCTGAGATGGTAGACATTACTTTTTGTAGATTCAACTGATTTTGAAAGAACTGAATCACTCACCCTAGTTCTTTTCCTCTATAATCTTGCTGGTCTGGGACCCAGAAGAGTAATGGGGAGCCCCCAGGTGAAATTAAAAACAAAGCTGCATTCTGTAAATTTCTTGCTATTGCATAGACTAAAGAGAGTTGGTTTGCTACATGGCACTGAAGAAAGTCCTAACCCAGGTGACCTGGCTTAATCCAAATGTTTCTGACCAAAGAAATTATACAACAATATTTATAGGCTAACTTTAAAGAGATGGTTGACATTAATACTGTACATATTTTACATGGCAATACACAGTCCAAGAGTTTATAAAATAAATCCATGCACTATTACCTCTCAGAATATCATGCACATGAACCCCAAGCACTTGTGATTGTTAGCTGGAAGCAGTATTCTATACAAAATAGTCCAGTTTCTCTGTTGTGTTTAGTACATAGAGAAATAGCAGAATACATGACCTCTGTACAAAGAAAAATAAAGGTCTGAACGATCATGTGCGATTACACTACATAATTCAGAGCGAATGCTACTGGTTGAGTTTTCTAAAACATAAATATACGTTCTGTGCTTCCGGTCTTGATTCTCGAATATTCCCAGGAGTCTGGCCAATTTTCCTTTGACTCCAGCCTCTTCATATACTTCTCTCACAGGAGCACCACCAGGCTCTTCCTCCGGCTCCATCCCTCCTCCTGGAACAATCCACTGGTCTGGGTACCCACTGCTACTCACCAACAGCACCCCCCCCCCCGCGCTCGCTGTGGAAGCACAGGCAGGCAGGCCGCTTCTTGAAGCCCTTGTGGTCATTCGTCCGCGTCTGGTTGGACTTGAACTTCATCCTAGAGCCTGGGCCTGGCTCCTGCTGCCGCTGCTCCCTCCTCCACCGTGGGGACCCGGCCGCCACCACCCCGCCGGGGAGTCGGGCCGAGGACAGTCGCGATGCTCGGGCAGCAGCACAGACACGGACGGCTAGGCCTGGCGGCCGGCAGGACGCGGGACAGAACGCGGGTCACTGCAGCCAGGCACAGCGGTGGAAGCGCCGCCTCTGCTCCGGAGGCCGCAGCTCTCCATGGAGCCCGCCACAGCTAGCAGCCATGCCCTGCCTGCTGCCATCGCCGCCTCTGCTGCTGCCACCGCCAGGGAAAGAGCACGGCTCCAGCCTTGTGCCACGCGGAGACAGTTGGAGGTGGAGGTGCCTAGCAGGCAGCGACTCCGAGGGTCGAACTTTCAGTTCTTTTCATAAAAATTTTCACAGTTGGCAAGAACATCATCAGGACATGTTGTACATCCTTTCTTTTCTTGTTGTGATGATAAAATACTTGATAAAAAGCAACTTGAGGGTAAAATTAGTTTGCTCTGACTCAGAGTTCAAGGTACAATCCACCAAGGTGGGGAAGCCAGGGTACTGGAAGCTTGAAGAAGACACTGACTTTGCTTCCACAGTCAAGAAGCAGAGCCCAAATGCAGGCATGTCACTGCCCAGTTTGCTTCCTCCATTTTATGCAGTCCAGGATCCCCCTTGACAGAGAATGGTCCCCCCAACAATTAAGACTTCTTCCCACATTGATTCATATAAGATAACTTTCCACAAGCTTGCCCAGAGACTACCTCACAGGTGGTTCTAGGTTCTGTCAGGTGACAGTGAGCACTTACTCTCACAGTGAAGTTCCTCACTTGCCTGAAAACTGATTTGTGCTCAGTGTAAATCAGTCAGAACGTGGCTTCTCAAAGCAGTCACTGTAGGGGGAATTAGTCTGACCTAGGGACATCCGGTACAGCAAGGGAGATCCCGCTCTCCCCCAGCACCTTGAAGACCTGGTCATTCCTTTGAGAAACACTCCAACCTTGGTTTCACATCAGTGCTGTCCCTTTACTCACATAAAGTCAGGAGCTGAAGGCAACTAAACAGCATCCCAACCACTGAGGATGGAGCATTTCCAGTGTAACTGGAGGCTCCAAAACACAACGTCTATTGATCAAGGAAGCAGAAAGGTGGGAAAGAAGCAACAAAGGCCAAAAACACAGTAAAGGTGGGTGTGCTTGGCCTAAAGAGAGGGCAGAGAAATTGAGAGTTACTGACACAGCCTTTCTTAAGCCTTCAGTTCATTCTTGAGTTGACATTGGGGAGTTTTAACTCTTTGTTGTCACAGTGTTGGGTAGCTAGTTATAAATCAGCAAGTTTTTCATACTCCTTGAAGATGCTATGAAGGTTACTTGTGGGGAGTTGTCATCAATATTTTTATTCAGCTGTGAGCTCTTTGTACAACACTGCTGACTGAAGATGTATCCACTAGTATAATAGTGCAAGTCTGTTGTAACGGCAGCCAACTACTTTTTGCTTGGATTTGTGGCCCACTGTCAAAAGCTTGTGACTGGGGAGGTCATAGTCTGCAGTAGGGAAGTTACCATTTTTGTTTTTCTAAATGGACTTGAAGCACTTGTCAAATGCATTCTAAATAATTTTGCTCATGTCCATAAATTAGTGCTGCTGCCTGGTTAATCCAAAATGGTTCTTTTTTCCAGTGGGCATCAGCAATTATAGAGATCCACAATTAGTCAAAGTAATGAAAATAAGTGACTGTTGAGTGCTCAGTCATGATATAGTTAGACACCTATATCACCCTTTCAAAGACTTAGGAACATCATGGAAGAGGCTGTCTTCTGGGGATGATATGACCATTGAACTCTTGAACTCAGAGCAGCTGTGATGATCTGCACTGGAGTGGTAGCATCAACACTCTATAATTGGGGTGCAGCATCATACCTCTGAGGATTTATAGGTAGTTAATGGTTGATAGGAGAGGAAGAGGTGGTTTCCTTGGGACGAAACCGCTGGTAACGTTTCCATCCTCTAGTAGATAACCTACACCTAAGGTCCTTTCAGCAACCCTAGTGAAGCTCACTGCTTAATAAAAATGAAAATATACACACAAAAGCAGAAGAAGGCAAATTGGGGAAAGGTCATCAAGAGTGGGAGGGGCACAAGAGTGTAATTGGGGTGACTAAAAATACAGTATATATATATATCATAGTAAACATATTATTACATATAATGGGCATGTTGCCAATAAAAGTGACAACAAAAGAAACGAACATGCTTCAAGGTCATCCCGGAAGGATCCCTCTCTTGTGGTCAGTGTGGGACTCTGTTACTCCAGCTCGGCTAACACAGCAATTCTTCAGGAACAGAAAGTGTCCCAATTCCTCACCTTATTGCCCTTCTTTAATATTTAAAATTCCTAGTGGAAGGAGAACTAGAGAGCAGATGGAGGTCAGGTAGGCTGAGGGAGAAAGTTTTCCTGAATCCTCAGAAGGCTACTTCCTACTCCTGGGGAAGTGTGGCCTCTTCCCTTTTACTGCATTTGTCTTTAGAAAGAGTCTCAGCTAACACTGAACTCCTGATCCTCCTGCCTCCACCTCCTGAGTGCAGAGGTTACTGGCAGGTACTGCCATTTCTGGTTAATTGTGGTGCTGCTGTTCAAGGCTACTTCACACTTTAAGTATGTACTGTACCAACTGAGCTATATACCCAGTCTGAGCTAGTCATTTTATAGGTTTTTTTTCATTTTTCTCTTAATTATTTTAAACCTGTTAGATTATGTGAATTTCAGCTAATAAATAAATACATGTATGTGCTTTTTTTCTTTCTTTCTTTTCTGTACCTTAACTTTAATCAGAGAATCTGCATCTGAACAGGCCAGTGCCCATGACTGTCTCTTGTGGCCACCTGTCACACACAAACTCAGTCAGAATGTCCCAAAGGCTCCATGAATCTTGACTTATATTCTCTGAAGGACCATGGAAATAGTTCTTTATGAATTGTAAATACGTGTAGTTTTTCTATTCGCAAATCTGGTCTGCCATGAAGAAAGAAACACTGTCACATAAAATCACTCCAACAGTTAGTTTCTGCCACCAACATAGGGAATGTCATTTTACCAGCAGTAGGGCTCCTAGACAAGACTCCTTACCCTGCGGGGATTTCGGGTTCCACTGTTACCTTGACTCCACAATGCAGGCGTGAACTGTTTCCTCATTCTTGCTCCATTGCCCTCCTGTGTTCCTATTTACATGGGCCCTGACCGCCTTTCTTTTTATTTCATGAATTAATGTGTTTTATTGAGCTATACATTTTTATTTCCTCCTCTTCCATAGTCTTCCCTCACCTTTTAACCTCCTTCCTGTCCCTCCACTCCCAATTACTCAGGATATTATGTTCTTTTCCCTCCCTAGATGGAGTTATGTAAGTCTCTCTTAGGATTCTCTTTGTTATTTAGGTTCTCTGGGGTTGTGTGGTGTAGGCTGGTTGTCCTTTGCTTTATGTCCAATATCCACTTATGAGCGAGCACATATTATATTTGTCTTTCTGGGTCATGGTTACCTCACTCAGGATGGTTTCTTTTCTAGTTACATCCATTTGCCTGAAAATTTCAAGATGTCATCATTTTTTACAACTAAGTACCGTTGCAAAGTACCACTTTTTCCTCTTCCATTCTTCAGTTGAGGGGCATCTAGGTTATTTCCAGGTTCTGGCTATTATGAATAAGGATGCTATGAACATAGTTGAGCAAATGTCCTTATGGTGTGAGTATGCATTCTTTGGGTATATGTACAAAAGTGGTATTGCTGGGTCTGAAGGTAGATTGATTGCCAATTTTCTGAGAAACCACCATACTGATTTCAAAACCTTCTGTACAAATTTGCACTCCTACTAGCAATGGAGGAGTGTTCCCCTTACTCCATATGCTCTCCAGCATAAGCTGTCATCAGTGTTTTTTATCTTGGCCATACTGACAGGTATAAGATGGTATCATAGAGTGGTTTTGATTTGCATTTCTCTGATGGCTAAGAATGTTGAGCATTTCTTAAGTGCTATCAGCCATTTGAGATTCCTCTGTTGGGAGTTCTCTGTTTAGATCTGTCAGACATTGTTACTGTTTTGTCTTGTTGATTATGTCCTTTGTTTTACAGAAGCTTCTTAGTTTCACGAGGTCCAATTTATTAATTGTTGCTCTCAGCTTCTGTGCTACTGGTGTTATATTTAGGAAATGGTCTCTTGAGCCAGTGTGTTCAAGGCTACTTCACACTTTTTCTTCTATGAGGTTTCAGTAAGTTGGTTTTATGTTGAGGTCCTTGATCAAGTTGGACTTGAGTTTTGTGCATGGTGACAGATATGGATCTATTAGCATTCTTCTACTTGTTGAAATCCAGTTATGCAGGCACCATTTGTTGAAGATGCTTTCTTTATTTCAATTTTATAATCCTAGATTCTTTGTCAAAATTCAGGAGTTCATAGATGTGTGGATTTATTTCCATGTCTTTGATTCAATTCCATTGGTCTACCTGTCTATTTTTATGCCAATACCAAGCTGTTTTCCTTATTAAAGCTGTATAGCAGAGCTTGAAGTTAGGGATGGTGATACCTACAGAAGTTCTGTTATTGTACTGGAATGTTTTGGCTATGCTGGGTTATTTGTTTTTCCATATGAAGATGAATATTGTTCTTTCAAGGTCTGGGAAGATTTTTGATGGGATTTTGAAGGTTATTGCATTGAATCTGTAGTTTCCTTTTTGTACATTTGTCATTTTTACTATGTTAATCCTAACCTATTTGGGAGCATGGACATATCTTTCCATTTTGTGATTTCTCCTTCATACACATAGTACACAATGGCTTAAGTTCAGTTTAAACTTTACTGTCCTTTTCTTTGTCAACAGTGCTGAGAACAAGGTGTTGGGCTTCACATTTCACACAATTGTCAAGGACATGCATTATATGTGCAAAGGGCACATTGCAGTCATTTATGTCTCGTGTAGGTATCACATGCTCAGGACAGAGACTCCTCAGCTTGTTCCCCTGGGTGAGTTGTCACCCCTCGTTTGTTTATTTGCTTGCTCATTTATTTATTTCCTGTCTGTTTGTTTGTTTGCTTGCTTCATGTCCCAAAACTCACTTTGCAGACCAAGTTGGCCTCAAACATCCTCCTATTCTGGGATTACAGTCTTGAATCCAATCTTTTTTTTTTAGTTTTTTTATTTAAATTAGAAACAAGGTTGCTTCACATATTAGACCCAGCTCCCTCTCCCTCCCCTCCTCCCATGCCTCCCCACCAATCCCCCAGCCTCCACCCAATCCCTACTCCGTTCCCCTGGGAGCGTGAGGCCTTCTATGGATGATATCTAGAGTCTGTCATTTGGTTCAGGGCAGGGCCTAGGCCTTCTCCCAAGAGCAAGGCTGAGAGAGCATTCCTCATTGTGGGATGGGCACTCAAAGTCCATTTGTATGCCAGGGATAAATACTACCCAAGGCCCCATAGATTACCTAGGCCTCCTCCAACTGACACCCACATTCAGGGGATCTGGATCAGTCCCATGCTTTCCACACGGCCATCAATCTGGGATCCAAGAGTTCCCCTTTGTTGAGGTCAACTGTTTCTGTGGGTTAGATCAGACCAGTCTTAATTCCTCCCTCTCTGTCACTAGGTTCCAGGAATTCAGTTCAGGGTTTAGCAGTGGGTGTCTGACTATGCTTCTATCAGTCATTGGTTGAAGGTTCTAGGATGGGTTATTTCTTCACACATTTGTTAATTTACTTACTTACTTACTTACTTACTTACTTACTTTTGATAAAGTCTCATTACATAGACCTTCATCTCCCAAAACTCATTTTGCAGACCCTGTTGGCCTCAAACCTCCTCCTATTATAGGAGTACAGGTAGGAATCTAATCTTAAAGGAGCAGAGTTTAACATTTACACTAACAGTTCATGTCTGGCTTTCCAGTATAGTTTGTCTTCCATTCCTATTGACAAAAGGTTTTATAATTATTTGAGAGTGACCTGAAGACCTTGGATTCTGGATGTGTTGTGTGTGTACAAACATGTGAAAGTACTTTTTAGGGGCCATAGATGTTTGAGTTGGAGCTGGCAAAGGAGGTATGAGGAAGAAAGAGAGAGAGAGAGAGGCTCCTGTTGCAGGGAAGCCGGCGCCTGATGCTAAGGTGCATTCAAAAGTGGCTATCCGTGTGCTATATATTTAGTGAATATTTCCATTTCTTTTTGTGTCCTCTGATATCTGTCAGAGATGTTTGTTGTTGTTGCTTTGTTTTTGTATTTTTTCTTCTTATTTGGGGATTTTAAAACATAAAATGGATAGTAGTGTAATCTATAAATGCCCAGCTCCTTTCTGCTAGCCTATTGTCACTGAAGCAGAACACTGTGTAGAGTCTTTCAAGTCACACATTTGCATCCTGAGTGGTGGGACTTTCTGCCTGATGCTCCAGCTATGTCTCTGCTAGGCCATTGCAGCACTGTCAGACTAGAGTTGTCTGGTAGCACAGAGCATGAGTGATATGGGTGGGCTCCACACTCACACTTGGCTGCAGACTTTTCTAACACACTGTTTCATGAGACCTTCTGATGACAACAGTAAATGTGGAGCTGGGAGGAAGAGAAGGGGAGAAGAGGAGAGAAAGTACGTCATGGAGAAGCAGGTGAGGTGAGTGGGGGAGGCAGAAAAGGGGAAGAGCAGGATGAGAGATACTATAGTAGAGGGATTCATAGGTTATGAGGAGAGGTCCGGCACCAGTGAGACCTCTAGCAATCTGGAAGGATAACACCAATTGGCAGGCTGGGCAGTGGTGGAGAGAGTGTCTTGTATGCCCGTTCCTGATGGTGAACTTGACGTCTGCCTTGTGTACCATCCTGGAACCTTCATCCAGTGACTGATGGAGGCAGAGGCAGACACTCACAATTAAACACTGAACTGAGCCCACAGAGCCCAGTGACAGAGAGGAACGATGAGCAAATTGGCAAAGAATGGGCAGGCGAAACCAGCAGAGACAGCTGATCTGAACAAGGGGGAGCTCTTGGACCCCAGACCGACATCTGGGAGGCCAGCATGGGACTGATCCAGACCCCCTGAGTGTGAGACATGTTATTGGGAGATCCGTTTGGGACACATGAGGCCTGGGGGTCTGAGACATCCAAGTCACAATCAAACACAAGACTTGGAGCAAGTGGTGGCATGTGCTTGTGAGGCAGCACTTAGTGGTCAAGGGCAGAAGATCCCCATGAGTGTGAGGTCTCCCTGGTGTATGGAACAGATTCCTGCCAGCCAGCATCGGAGACCTTGTCTGAATGTCCCCTAGTCACCATCAGAGCACTGTGTTCAGAGTTAGAGCCTCAGCAGAAGATCCATTTCTAACATGGAGTAACGATCACAGCCAGAATCAGGGTGTGGGGTGAGGAGAAAGAAGGATTCCCTCAGGAGCCTACACTTGGAGGGATGGCTGCAGGAGAAGCCAGCACAGGGCCACAAGGGAGGCAGCTGCCAGGGAGAAGGGAGAAAGCAGAACACTGTTCCCACCTGTTTTCCCTGTCCTCTGCCATCTGACAAGACAGCTTCAGTGAGACCCCTTAAACTTGAAGGATGCTTCACACCTCTTCTGTTCCCTGCATTCATTCAGATTCAAAGGTCAAGTCGTGTCCCAAGCTCTACAGACTCCAGTCACAACTTCCTCAAGTTGTCTCTCTCCACGGGTTCTTTGAGAAGCGTCTGATAAAATCCACAGCAGTATAAATCGATCCTTTTAGGTCTGTGCTGGTTGGCTTTGTCAGTGAGACCTGAGCATCATCTGGGAGGAGGGAGCCACAGTTGAGAAAACGCCTCCATCAGATTGGCCTGTAGGCAAGGCTGTGGGGCGTGTTCATGATTGGTAATTGATGCAGTCCCCTGTGGCAGTGCCACTCCTGTGCTGCTGTCCCTGTGATGACTGAGAAAGCAGACTGAGCCAGCCTTGGAGAGCAAGCCAGTCAGCAGCTTCTTCCATGGTTTCTGCCTCTGCTCCAGCTGGTGCTCTTGTCCCTGACTGCCCTTAATGACCAGTAGTGATCAGGATGTGTGAGTCAGATAAACCCCTGCTCTCAAGTTGCTCTTGGCCCTGGTATTCATAACAGTACCAGATGGCAAACTGTAAAAGCTGTAGCCACCTTGTAGTTTTGTTGAAGCTCATTTATCTGCGTCCTCCTGACCCCCGTGGTCCCAGATACTCTTTAGATACAGGACCCTATCTGTTCTGATAGGGAATGTGGTATGATGGTTCTCAGGGACAATGAAAAAAATGCATTTACAGTTCACAACAGGAAAAATATTATTTATAAAACTGTCATTCATTAGATAATATAACTTTGAGTGTTGTATAGAAACCAAACCTGAGGCACAGACAAGATGTCATATTTAGCTGGATGGGTCCAAGGGACAGAATAATGGATGAATGAAACCACCTCAGAGGAAACATGTTAATATTTGTGCAATTTAAAATACAATGTAAAATTGCTTAGGTGTGTCTTGGGTACACTGAATTGCAAATTGCAAGTCAGCTTCATTTAAGCAATGCTTTGGGTGATTACAGACTGGGAAATCAGCTTTCATAGTTAGCATCTTCTAACAGACAGTCTGGGAGGTACCTTCTACAGTGGAGCTGACCCAGTCCCTCCAGAAGCTCACATTTGGCTCACATACGTCTGATCGAGGGAACAAAGGTTTCAGGTTCATCTCTTGGAATCTGGAAGGAAAGAGCAAATTTGGATATTTATAACTCAGAAACATGCTTGTGACTTAGATTAAAAATAACAAAAGATAATGAAGGCAAAACCACCACAGGCTTCAGGGCCAAGAGGAGATCAGAAAATAACATCATGTGAATTGTAGAGAGGCATCCTGGAGAGGGTCTAGCAGAGGGATGGAGAGCTTTCAACTCCAAGTGGAGAGGGGCTAAGGAAACATGGAGTCAATGTCTGTTTCTCTTTGTGGTGTCCAGATCCTCTTCAGAGACTGTGGGAGGAGCGTAGGAGGGACACCCCATAAGAGAAGGGAACTTGTAACTAGAGAGGTAGCTGAGTGCATGATGCCTACAAAATCACAGATCACATATCATGCTGCTGTACAGACACACAGGACACGGAGTGCGTGCTCAGCAGGAAGGATACTGTGGGAGGGTTCTTTCTGTCACACTGCCAGTGACTGCGTGGGTGACAGCAGGGATATAGCAGAGTGACCTTGATTCTCCATAAGGTGTCCCAGGGTCAGACTATCAGTCCCTGAACTCTGGGGCCTGACTCAGGGGAACAAAACTGAGAGAAGGAATCCTCAGTTCCCCTCAAGTGTTAAGGACCTGAGCACACAAGAGACCAAGCAAGGCCAGGCTGATGAAAAGACACAGCCAAGGGCACAACTTCAAGAGCAGCATTAGGTTACATAAACTTGGCTATAGCCAGGGGTCAGAATGAGGAATTTTATGATTTTCTCTTGAGTGTAGCATACCGCTTCTGTGAACTTATCTTCACAGGCCATTTAGGTCTTCTCTGGAGTCAGTGGACTGTTGAGACTCAATGGTCCAGACATGCCTCTCTCCTCTCGTGCTGCGCTCACTGCATCACGGATGTCAAAAAATATCAAACATCCCAGGAACACCCCAGACTCGCCCAGACCCTTGAGAGAAATGAGCCATGTGCTTTATGACATTAACTGCCCCTCCTTTCTGAATATATATGCATACTTGTATATGTACATACATGTAGTATATAATAATAATATACATATATAATCTATAGACCACCATGATTAAATTGTTGTAGAAAATAATTTAACTACTTAGAATCCTAGCTTATACAATTGTTTTAAATAGAGCAAGCATATGCAGGCATGAAGTTGATTATTGCAATATAAAAAGTCAAATGGACCTGGAACTGACTTGTGAAGCAACCTCGTTTCTTATCTAAATTTAAACTGGAAAATAAAATGAAAAAAAGGCCAATGGAATCTGATAGTTCATGTTAGGCAGATTGGGAATATTTGAAGCACTTTACCATGTTGGTAAGTTACTCTATAATTAGAATGTTCAATAGGGACTTCCTCTGTAATCTCAGTAGACATGGAACAACCAAGCAGACGAATATCTGTCCACCCTACAGACATCAAGGAAGCATGGACTCAGTCATGGAGCAGAGCTTACCTTAGATAAATACAGGGTGTTGTGTCATCTGCTGGGTCTGCATGCCTGCCCTGCCCTGGACTGAGAGAATTTATAGATAAATGATGCCTGTGATCTCCATCTATGGATTTGACCTGAAAGTTTAATGAATGAAGCAACTACAGCAGCCTTTACCTTTACTGCCAACTCATTGAGATCTGCCAACAGAGACCCTCCAGAGGCATTTGTGTTGGGGTTTCTGTGCTTGTCTCACGCAAGTGGATACTGGACATCGGCATCTTTATTTCACGGCTGACCACCTGGAATTTTGAACATGATTTTCTTTTCATACACTGGTTAGTTGGACACCTGTGCACATGCCCGGCTATCATAGCACATGTGTGCAGCCCTTATATGCATGACAAGGATGAAGAGGCTGAACCATGACCTCCTTCAGGTACAAAAAGCCCCCTCTTCTAAAACCCTGGTAGCTAGTGTGGACTCCAAGTTTTAGACACTTTTGTTTCCATTGATTTTCTCATTGAAATAACATCAGGAAAGAACTCCACACTATCCCTTACTGCAGGAGGAAAAGCTTCACCCACATCTCTGTATTAATGAAATCGACACTGTCGAGCTACTCTCACCACCCACACTTTGCAAAATTCTAGCAAAGAGGACATCATTTTAGCAGGAGCTGTCTGGTTTCTATGCACATCTCTGGCCACACTGCAGGAAAAGAACACCTCTCAGGAAGGACATGGCCTTAGGAACACATGCATCACAGAGGAGGGGATGAAGAGGGAGCTGAGGGCCAGCATGGGGCTTGGAGGTTGCTTTGTTCTGTACTTTTAGTGCTGGAGAAAATCATGTTAGATGACTCATCTCTCTGCCTAGCAGTATGCTTGATAGAGTTTGTCCACAGCTTGTCCACAGATACAGGCTTCCTGTGCCTTCCATAATGAGAGGCTCTCAGAAAAAAATCCAGACAGAGTCACAGGTTCTCAACATAAGCTCTTTGGTGCAAGAAGAAAACAGTGAAAGCTTACTTTAAAGTAGAACTAGAGAACTCTCAGGTGCTAGCACCATGAAAACAAAAACAAATAAACAGACAAACTATAAATCCTACACACCCGCAGTCTCTGTAACTTAAAAAAAATCAAAATTATGTCACTTGAGCTGCTTTCATTCACCTGTAAATTTATTGAATTATTTCAACAATTCATCAAATTTAGGGTTAGGTAAGGCCACAAAAGACATTTTATGGAAAACAACTTAGCAAGGTGTGTCAGTATTTCTAAATACTCACTCCCCATTATCTAGTAACGCCTCCGCTGGAGAGGCAGTTTAGGGAAATTTTCGGTTTATTTTAGGAATATTTATTGAATAGTTCAGTAGCTGGGGTAGAGTTAATTACAACTGAATTCCCCTGCAGCCATTAAAATCATGATTGGTAAGAATGTCTTTGTCTGTTTTGATTTTGAGACATTATGTCTTTATATGGCTGAATTTGACCTGAATTTGATCCTCCTGCCTTAGTCTCCAGAGTGCTGAGTTTATAGGCCAGCTCACCATGCCTGGCGATTGTAAGTTTGCAAAAACACAAAGAATTGCTCATGTAATGAGCAATAATAAAGTAAGTTGAAAAAAACCTGACAATCAATAAAATTACATGAGCAACATCTTAGTAATTTACAGTAAGAAAATCAGACAAACAGAATTACTACTAAACAATGGGAAGAGATATCAAAGTCTGCTTTATGTTATTGATTTTTCCGAGCCCTTAATCTAAAAAGGGTAAGAAACACTACAATCCATCAGATTTCGCACATCTTTTCACCTCCCAGCAAAAACTCAGAAGAGGACAATTCAGTTTTCAATACATCCAAATGAAAGCAGAAAGTCACTCACACAGTCCTCTTCAGCAATAAAACAAACCCACCTTTGACACATGCTTTTCTAGTGTTCTATGATAAAACTGACTTGTACACTGCTTTCTGCTGAGTAGCTTAATGCTTAAGCAGTCAAATTTAGAGCGTCCTAACCTTTTATTTTGAGAGAGAAATAAATCTGTGAGGACCTACTCCACAGAATCCAGGGTTTGTATTCTTGCCTGAATCATTTAGTGTGGACACCCTGCCCCATCTCGATCCCACCATGAGTGACCAGTGCAGAGCCATCAAGATAAATGTGAGTCAAAGGCAGCTGCCTGAGGAAAGGTTGAAAACAAGCCAATCAGAAGGGGACTGACCCCTGTCAGGACATAATACTGAAATTAAAACACTTTCCACCCTTCCCCCAAGGTCCTGTCCCCCATATATACATATACATATATATAAATATACACACACTTATATACATATACATATTTATTAACACACATATGTATATGCATATACATACATGCATATATGCATACATACATACATACACACACATACATATCCCAATCAGAGCCAGACCAACGGCAGGACAAGTGCTGCATAGTGATAATGCCCAAATGCAAATTCAAACAAGGTGCACAGAAACACATTCATTGATAGTTTGGCTGCAAAAAGACCTAGGATCACCCTACACCAGTGGATCTCAGCCTTCCTAAAGTTGCAAAACTTTAAGACAGTTCTTCATTTGTAGTGACCCCAAATTATAAAATTAGCTCCTTGCTCCTTCACAGCTGTAATTTGGCTACTATTATAAATGGTAAGGTAAATATCTATTATGTGACCCTCTTAGGGGCACATCTCACAGGTTGAGAACCACTGACATAAACCATTTGGCACAGGTCTGCAGATGTCTGGAGTCATCACCTTATTGTGCAGGTCCTCTGCAGGAGTCAGAAACAACCAAGTTGCTCACAGGATTAAAAGTTCATCTACTCAGAAGCAGTTGGACTAAACGAACATATTTAACCACTGTTGAGCATGGGGCTTCTTCCAAGTCTTGCTGGGCTGCAATTGTCCACCATGGAGAGTAATTCGCTGTGCTATCTGCAATTGTTTATCTAGACAGTCAAGTCAAAGGCACCTAAAATCACTCACCAGAGAAATCTCTGGGCATTTTAACCAAGGAAGTCAGGAGTTTGGGTTGCTTGAAGTGAGGAAATTCAGCCTAATGTGGGTAGCACCATTCCACATGCTGGGTTCCACACGTATATTAAAAACATAAAATGAGCCAAGACTCTTTACTAATTGCTGGCTCTTTGCCGAATGTCTCTTTGTGACCATCTGTCTCAAGTTACTGTCCACTCTGGTGGACTGTGGGCTAAAATTTGAGTCACAACAATCAGTTCCTTCTCTCCAGTGTGCCTGACTTAACTGGGGATTTGTAAAGATAATCTTCATAGAATATTCTGGTAACGAGATAATTTCTACTCCATAACCCTAAAATTCTACAAGACTCTATTGTTCAGATCACTGGTAAGCAGCCCTGGTCACAAGTCAAAGTTCAGGAATTCCACATCAGTCCAGAAACCTACACAAATTACTTTTTCCTAGATCATTTCCTTGACCACTAGGGACTTTACATCCACACCATGAAAACTGCCCCTTTATTAACATTCAAAGCTGTGTGTTATCCTGGTGAACAAGCTGAAATCACCACTGTTCAAAGGAAACACTTATGACAGTGAAGGCAATATCCATTTTCCTGGTCAACAGGTATAAACTACTGATGTTTTGACAAAATAAGAATAGCCTGTGTCTGGGGAAAAGGCACTCAATGCCCAAAAAACACAGTCTTAGAATATCAGGTCACAGAGGTATACATGGAAACCTATGAAGAGCTGTGTTGGATGGAAGGTTGGTTTTGCAGGCCCAGCCCCGGCAGCCAAGGTTGCGAAACTTGTAAGAATTGTCCATCTTCAGAAGTCCCATTTCTATCCCCTGGAGAAACCCAGAATGGATGTGAGAGACCTTGGCCTTCTGTTCATGTCCCACCGTGAAGACACCTCACAAGGAAACCAGGCTGGAAACAGCTCCCCTCTTCACATCTCAGCAAATAAGCCAAAAGATATGACACCTCAGTTAAATATATCTTTCTGTAAATTGATTTTAAAGGATTTGAATTCTTCATGATTATTACCTTTAATTTTCACACTTTAAAGCAAATGCCTTTTTCCTAGTTCCAACTATTTCCAAAAGGTTAGCATATATTTAAAGCTCCTAAACATTGGGCCTACAGAATGAGACAGTGTTGAATTTTAAAAGGGTATCTGGTATTTGTTTTAATTCACATATACTCAACCAAAGGAAATCCTTCCTTCTACCAACTATGTATATTTAGCAATGTCTGGAAATAGTTGTGGCTGCTACGACTGGGAGGTAACATGTCAATGTCGTCCACAGGTTAAGGATGCTGGTGACTATCTCATAATCCATGGGCAGCCCCATGAAGAATTACACACTTAAAACTATATAAGGGACAAATCTGGGAAAGCCTGATCTAATGATCACATCTAGGTATGGGAAACATAGAGAGGAAACACAGATGCATGCTTGGCCAAGGTCTCTGGTCTACACTTGTGGTTTGCAGTGAGAAACTCTATGCTATCCTTCAGTGAGATTCTCTGTACCTTCATCAATTGTTGGGTAAAGAGTGAATAGTTCCTTAGTGGAATCATTTTCTGTAACACCCTGGGAGAAAGAAAACTTCCTTTAATACACTTACCCATAATGACTCATCCAGGGTGCTCTCTGCATTGCAGTAATGCTCCATGTCCAGGGTCAAAATTCTGCCATCGTTCATGAATCCAGCCTGGGGCAGGGGAGAACTGACTGTTGATACAGGCTCAGGAGGCCAAGTCTATAGACAGTTTGCTCAACCATACTTTGGAAAATCTTCATGGACTCAGATCTGACAGCTGTTTTTAGGATAGGGAGCCGGCTTAGTGCTCCTGGGAAAACACTGTGGTAGCCATTGCTAATTACCAGCTCAACAGGAGGCAGGTTTCTGAATATCCCGGGAAAGGATCTTCTTGACTGGGTTAACTGTAGTGGAAAGACCAGCCCTAACAATGGGTGGCACCATTCCCTTGGCTCAGTTCTAGACTGCACGAAAGGTCAGTCACTGAGCACAGTTCTCACAGCTTTCTTCTTCCTCACTGTGATGCAATATGAGCACCTGTTTCAAGTTCCTCCTTGCCATGATGAGTGGGACCTTCCAACTACAAATCAAAATGAATCATATGCCTTTAAGGTTTTTTAGGGTGTTTTCTCACAGCCACAGGGAAAGTAAATAATATACTAGGTAAGCTCTCTAGCCATCTTTGAAATGACAATAAATCAGGTGATATGCAGAAGTAGAGGCAGATGATCAACACAGAGCAAGTGCTCAATAGTACTATATACATATTAATCTCATATTCTGTATTCACACGACTCTGAAACACTGAACATAACTGAACAGAGGTGATGGCCTCTGTAACTATGGTCTATACTTAGGTGAAGGGCATTTCTGTTTCATTTGCCTTCCAAATGCTCACTGCTTCCAGATTTTTTCTTTTAGAAATGTCTAGGCTGTCTTCTTTGACCTTATTCATCATGTGGTGCTAAGGGTTTCAACAAATACTATTTTATTTTATAGAATATAAGCTCTGGAGCTCATCTGCTCCATTTTGTACAACCATGTCTAGAGTCAACTGCTTCCTGTCTGTATTCATCCTGCCTGTGGTGGCCACCAGATCCATCCCCACACTCTCAGGCCTTCTTCTCCATAATATTCTCATGAGACTCTTGTAAGTACTCAAGCCAGGTATAGCATGTAACATATCAAGAATCTACTCAGTCTTGCCGTTCTGTGTGAATCAAAATTAAAGCTGTTATTCTGAATCTTCCCCCCCCCCCAGGGAGGCATCTGCGCACACAGACTCCATTTCCTAGCCATCTCCACAGTTAAGTGGCAAAATCAGTCTCAAAGATGTCTGACCAAAGCAAGGTCCACCACTTACAGGTTTGGCACTTGATGTATCATCCACATGAGAATGCCTTTGCCTACTGCCTTGTGTCGATGGCTCTGTGGTGGACTCCAAGTCCATGCACAGGGTTCCAATAGAACCCTCAGGGACGATGACAATATTCTGTGCCTACATGTAAAATATAGTAGTCAGTAACTATTGGTGGTCACTGTATACTTGAAATAGTTAATGCAAAAGTAGGGCATAATCTTAGTTTAAGTGTATTTTGTTAATTTAAATGTGAAATGAAATGGCCATCATGCACCTTGCGGTTACATTTAAGAGTGCAGTCTAAAGGGATAAAGTGCCATTAGAAATACAAGTCCCTGAGTGATTGGAGCAAGTTCTCCTGTCCCAAATCTATGCAGGCCACAAGGCTGTTACCTAAATGAGAAAGAACATAACAAAGGATTAAGATCCTGAGAGATGTTGGTTATTTGTTAAGCTGTCAGACAACTTTAAAATGTAAAATGGTCTTTTAAGAGGCAAAAGATAATTATTTTCTACTATAGAAACTTTTCTAGGAATTTCTGTGTCATGGTTTTTCATGATATGCTTGATATATTTAAACAATGAGTAACCATTGGCATATAATTGCAATTTCATGTAGCACTATTGTTACAGAAATTATTCTATTTTTACCTTTATGTGTGAAAAGAATTACTATCAGATCTACTTTCATGAACACACACAGTCACAGGTTTTCCAATTATTCACTCTGCAATGCACAGGGCTAGCTGGTTCTCTCTCTGCAGCTGACATCTCTGAGCAGAGCAGGAAATCTCATTGAACTTGGTGGTAATTAAACTGAGCACAAGAAGTACAAAAACAGACTGCTATTTTGTCCTGGCTGGTTTTTCTGTCAACTTGACATCAGCTAGATTCATCTGAGAGGAGGGAACTTCAATTGAGGAAATGTCTCTATAAGATTGAGCTGTCGGCATGGTGTTGGGCATTAGTGATTTAGTGGTTGTTAGGAGAGGACCCAGCCCACTGTCGTTGGGGCCACCCCCGGGCTGATGTTCCTGGGTTCTATAAGAAACCAGGCTGAGAAAACCATGGGTAGGGAGCAGACTATCTCTTCCTGGCCTCACCATCAGCTCCAGCCTCCAGGATCTTGCCCTGCTTGAGTGTCTGCCCGAATTGTTTTCAATGAAGGGCTGTAATATGGAAACGTGGGTGAAATGAACCCTTTATGCCCTAAACTGTTGCTCACGGTGTTTCACGGCAGCAGTAGACACCCTGACATAGACACGTCTGTTGATGCCCCTTTTCTTCCCCATCAGAGCAGTCAATGCTGCCATGTGCATTTATAGACTGTTCTGTTTGCAGCGCAAATCCTTCCCTCAATCCTTCCTCTGCTCACTTTATACTTCCCAAGGTAAGGGTGGCGACCTCCAGTTATTAACATGTCTTCTCCTCTTTCCAGAGTGCAGCGGACTGCACCACCATATCTGAGACAGAAAATAAAGAAGAATGAAACAAGCAAGCAAGTGAGCTATTATTCTGTACTGATGTTATACATTCTAGGTGTATTGACTCTAAAGGTAATTTCCTGTGGCGAGGTATTAACATCCTCCTTGAAAAACAGTGAGATAAATGAATGTAAGCTTAACCAAAAAGCATCTATTTGATTCAGGAGAGAGAGAAGAGAAAGAAAGACAAACACACAGGGTGGAAGGGGAGAGAGAGAGATAGGAAGCCTGGTTGATTTGGGGAGATTAAGTAGGTTCCATATGTAATCTATTAGCATATAGCACAGATTATCAATGTTTGGGACAAGTAACACTCAGGACCTATTTGTCTTGGCTTTCCAAGTATGATAACATTTTATTTATTCATTTGTTTGTTTTTTCTTATTGAGGGGGACCCCAAGAAGAATGGCTCCTTGTCACACAGGGAATGGAGCAGAAGAACTGAGGAAGAGCAGTCATTTGTTCCCTCTTGGTGATCGACCTTCCCCAGTTCCCTGTTCACATCCACAAACTCATCCTCCTCCTCTGCCGCCTTGGTACCTCCCCACTGCTTTCAGATCCCTTCACTTTGCTCCCTGACTTTTACCTCGATGCTTAGTCCAATCCAGCAGGCATCATCTCCTTCCTTGCATTTGAGTGCCTGGGACATGGACATCGGAAACTGATGATTTCAGAAGAGACAGGTGAGTGAATGATTGAGTAGTGTTTGTGCTGCAGAACTGCCAGGGACAGCCTCTATTCCATTACTTCACTAACTACAAAGCAAACTAAGGCATTGTTTTTAGGATTTCCTGGGTGTTCCTGGCCCTCACCACAATCTCCTTTCTCTTAAATCCTCCACTCATGTTCTTTTTGACCTAGTGGCTTTAGTGCCTTGCCACTTCTTTTCCAATACTGTGTCCTGACTGCTTCTTGACAGTTGGGTACTATCACCTCAATAGGACAGGCATTTCTCATTTCCCTTTGTTTCTCAACAAGAGAACAGCAAAAGATGCCTGCTGGTTGCATAACTGATTTTAAAACTATGGATCCACAAAGACATCTCCTACTTTAATAAAAACCCTCTTCTAGCTAGGAAACTATATACCTGTTATATCCAATTTCATTTGCCTACTAGAACTAAATATGTTGTTTTGCCTGTAATTGTTCTTGGTACATTTTGCTGTCAGAAGACATTGAGCCACATCCCCGACCCACAATGACCGCATGTTACCTGAATGTATCTGGGAATCTGTGTGGACACATAGACATCAATTTCTCCATCCTCTCCTTTGGGCACAACAAGCATGCTTTGGGTTTCCATATAAAAATGTTCCTGACCGCCTATATGTATTTCACTTAGAAGTCACAAGCTGACTGAATAAAACAGGGAGTCTCTCCCACCTACTCCCTTTGTTTCATGACAAGGAAATTCCACCAAGTGAGCTCTAGACAGAGAAGTCACACAGTGAAGGTGACAAACACCTACCTTCTGCTTTCAGTATGAACTCAGAGAGGTAGAGGGGACTTTCGAGCCTGTCAGTGTGTACATCTAGACATGACAAAAGGAGATCTGAGTTTCTAGAGTCAAAAATCTGTCACAGGAGACTTCTAGTTCCAAGATGAGATGAAATATTTTGCGTCTTCCCCCATCCCTCCCACTAAATACATCTAGTCATCTGAAACTTAAATGTAAAGGGATTTAAGAAGTATGACTGTTAGTTGTGCAAAATGGAGTCATTCATGTCATATCCAAAGAAGGTGTCATTAAAAGACCATTGGGGAAAACACTTGCTGTGTATATGTATTTTAAAGCCATCTTCCAAGTACAACCCAAGTGATGAGGCCTAACTGTAAGTACACTATTCTAATTA
>NW_024431937.1:0-3248 GCF_017639785.1 Mesocricetus auratus
TGTAGATACTTACACAGCGTTGTATAGCGATACTCGATACTATATAGGGAAACAATATATTTATTTACCAGAGAGAGAGAGTCGCACAAGCTGGGAGTCAGAAGCGTGGCTGGCTTCCAGCAGAAAAAAGGGAAGCCCCTTTTCCTTTCACTTCCTTTTATCTCTACCTTGACCCCGCCCTGTTGGGCGGGTAGCTTTGTGGCATTGACTCCTACAATTCCCCTTTTAGTCTAAATAGGAGATTTAAATTTGATACAAACTCAAACATATACAATATATATACATAGAGGGTGATACTTAATTTATAATCTACTTATCCTAAACTAAACATATCCATTCCACCTAAATTCTAAACTTATCTGAAAGGGATGCCTAAGTCTGAACACCTCCTTCCAGTTCCAACCCTAAAATAATTGCAAATTACACTAACAGGTGTAAACTATCCTCTTATGTCAATAGTAGGGAGAGGGGACGTGGAATTCTCAAAGTTACTTCCTGCTGAAGTGGGACGATGACAATCATGGGGACCTGTGGGAAAAATTGTTAGTATAACAAGAGTCTTAAATAGGTCAGTTAGTCTCTGTTTTGCAGGAGAGGCTTGACTGAAGTTCCGGATTAGATTTTTGATTTTGATTGAAGCTCTTGTCTGAAGCTCTGATCAGATTGTAGAAGATGCACTGTATCAGTTCCTTGGCCTGACAATGTGTCGAGTGATGTAGTTCCAAGCTGGTTTCAGGATGGTGCCTGTCAGGTGGGGTCGATTGATGTGGGGCAGTTTAGATGTATCCAGTCGAATCAGGCAGAGTCGGGGAAGTGAATCCACATTCTCTTTCTGAAGCAGTTGAAGATCGCTGTCAAGAAATTCCTTTGTCTCTAGAAAACTGAAATATTAATGTTAGCACAGAAATTCTTAACTTCAATGTGTATGAATACTGGGAAAGGCAACCCTAAGGAAGATAATACACATGAAGGAGATTAGAGTTTTAGAAAAATCAAATATACACAGATGACAGTCCCCATATATGTATATCTTTTTTTATGTCGTTGTTTCTGTCTTATATCAATGGCTCTTTGATATAATACAGAAAGTCTGAATTGCATTTTAACAATATGCTTGGGTTTAAAGTAGGAGAGCCAATCCAACTCCAAAGCCAGCAATAATTAAATGAATTGGGACTCAGGCATATTAAGAAGTGGAAGAAATAGAAATTATAATAACACAATACAGAGATGTAGACATTGATAACACATCGCATTATTGCATGTTTGGTGGTCCTCTGAGTAGCTATCCTTTCTTCTTTAGGTATCCATATATCTAGGATTTTCTAATTGTCCTGTAAAGACACAAACAGAATACTTCTCTTTCCTTTTATGAGGTCTCCTTATACTTAGCGGACCTTGTAGATGAGCTGTCATCCTTCCTCCTCCTGAGACGTTTTCTGTTCTGATCGAATCTTAATTAATTTAGATGGGATCCAAAGCTTTTCTTCTCCTGTGGAAACAAAAGCATAACCCCTTCCCCAACGTAACACATATCCTGGTTTCCAGACTGAGGTCATAACATCCTTAAAATACACTGGTTGGTTCAGTTCAGAAGTCTTCTCTGTAGTCCAGTGTCTTTCCGCTGCAGTTTGTCCTTTTTCATCAGCATTAAGAAAATTCAATGTTAGTAAAGCATTATGTAACCTGTGTTTAGGGGTCTTTGTTCTCCCCGGCTGTTTATGAAGCATCTCTTTTAAGGTTCGGTTAGATCTTTCAATCACTGCTTGTCCTGTGGGATTGTAAGGTATACCAGTTACATGTTTTATATTATAATATTTGAAGAATTGTTCCAATTTACTGGAGACATATGCTGGAGCATTGTCAGTTTTTATCGTTTTAGGTATACCCATAACAGCCATCACCTCTAAGAGGTGTGTAATAACAGAGTCAGCCTTCTCAGAGCTGAGGGCAGTAGCCCATTGGAATCCTGAGAACGTGTCTATGGTATGGTGTACATATTTTAAACTGCCAAATTCTGGGAAGTGAAATACATCCATTTGCCAAAGTTCATTTCTATGAATACCTTTAGGATTACAACCTGCTGGTAATGGAGTTTGATTGTAGAAGGAGCAACTGGGACAATTTTTTACTATTTCTTTGGCTTGTTGCCAGGTGATAGAAAAATCCTTCTTTAAGCCTTTGCTGTTGACATGGTGTTTCTTATGAAATTCTGAAGCTTCCAACACATTACCTACTAACAAACGATCAATTTCATCATTGCCTTGTGCCAGAGGACCTGGCAAACCTGTATGGGACCTGATGTGTGTTATATATATAGGATGAGTCCTGTTTCTGATGGTTTCCTGTAATTGTAAAAATAATGAGGTTAATTCTGTACTATCAGGAACAAATTCTGCAGTCTCAATATGCAAGACAACTCTTTCCGCATACTGAGAATCCGTGACTATATTGAGAGGCTCTGTAAAGTCTTTAAGTACCATGAGAATGGCATATAACTCTGCCTTTTGTATGGAGTTGTAAGGGCTTTGAACTACTTTACTTATATTTCCTGATTTATACCCTGCCTTACCTGATTTGTTTGCATTCGTGTAGAAGGTAAGAACTCCAGAAATAGGTGTTTGTCTCATGATACGTGGAAGAATCCAAATATTTTTCTTTATGAATTTGATTCTCTCTGTTTTGGGATAGTTATTACTAATAGTTCCCAAAAAGTCACTGCAAGCTATTTGCCAATACTCATTATCTTTCCATAAGGAGGAAATTTCATCATGTGTTAAAGGTACAATATTTTCAGCTGGATTTTTCCCAGTCAGTTGATGAAGACTTAACTTACCTTTTAATATCAAGTCAGAGATCTTTTCTATATATGTTTTCAATTTTTTATTCTGTTTATGTGGCAGAAATACCCATTCTAGTATGATGTCTTCCCTCTGCATTAATATTCCTGAGGGGTATTCTCTAGATCGTAAAATAACCAGAATACAGTCCAGATTTGGATCCACACGGTCCACATGTGTTTCTAATATTCCCTTTTCTACCCATTCTAACTCTTTTTCAGCCTCAGCTGATAGTACTCGTGGGCTGTTTAGATCTTAATCTCCTTTTAAAGCCATTTTCAAGTGTTTCAAATCATGCCCTTCTACACCGATAATTGTCTGTAATTGAGAGATTTCTCCTAATAGTTTTTGAAGATCATTAAGAGTCCGGGTAGCTTTGTGACATTGACTCCTACAGTGTTGTATCAT
>NW_024431938.1:0-14922 GCF_017639785.1 Mesocricetus auratus
GTATGCATCACAGATATGTATTAGTCGTATTTAATACAGCTGATACTGAAGAAAAATATTTTAAGCTCCAGTACTGTTTTTATTTATTGAGCTCATTTTTTTCTAGCATGTAGAGAAACTGTTGTTGCTCTTTTCCCAGACCCCACTGCCCTCCCTGTGTCCTCTTACTCCCTTTTTCTGGTCACCTTATTTTCCCTGGAGTGTCTCCTCAAAATGTATATTCCATGTCTAGCATGCTTACAGCTGCTGAGTCATGAGTATAAACTGAAAAATCTCCAAGTCCACAGTAGTTCCTGGCATTCTGATGTGTGAACATCCACTGTTGTAATTGGTTTCAGGTGGAGGCAGCACCCAGAGGAGATCCAGGGAAGAGGAGGAGGGAGGATGCTGGTACACATGCGGAGTCAGATGGAGCTGATGAAGCCCGATTTTGAGCTCTCTAAAATGAGAACGCAGGATGATTCCTGTAAGATGGAAGTGGAAAAACACAAGGAACTGTATCTGAGAGAACTGAGAAGTAATAGCGCCTTACTCTCACTTTTTCCAAGTAGGTGAGTGGGAGAGAGATGTGCTGAGAACAAGCCAGTCTCAAAGCCTTGTCACTAAAGCATGAATCTTAATGAACCAGGTTCCTGGGTCTGTCGATTGCGAAAGCTAAGTGGATATTTTAATTCTGGGAAGACATATTGACAAATGAACTTACTGTGAAATGTTGATCCAGGACACTTCTAACTCCTCCATTCTTCATTGGACATCTATTTTCCACCTTAAGTATTCTCATTTAGTTAATTTAATCTATTGATTTTTAGGTGTTTATGAAGCTTTCTAGTTACCGCAGTTATCATTATAACTTGAATATCAGTGTTTTTATAAATGGAAATATTGAAAGTGTGACTACTTTTGGAGGATTATAACCTAAACCCAAGTTGTCAAGTGCTACTGACATTACTGCCCTGGGCATTGAGTCTGGCATTGATAGTTTAACCTTCCTGTGATTCAGTATCACTCGTAGAGGTAGGCACAGAGCATTTTTCTTTCCTGGAAAGCTTTGTTGGGATACAGGAAAAGACCATCCCCTAGCAGAAGGGAAGCAGAAGCTGGAGCTGGTTAGACTAGTTTCTTGTTCTATGTGGGCAGGAGTGTCTGGCTGACAGAAAATGCAGCCCCACCTCGCGACCTTGGTAAGGTTTGACCTAACTGCCTGAATGCTTCAGTTTCATATTCTATCTGCATCTTGGCCTCTCTTAGACTCTGAATTCCCCCTTAGTGGCAAAAGCTTTATTTCTTCATATGGGTGTATGCCTACCTGCATCCCCTCACAAATTCTTATCCTTTTTTTTCTTTTTCACAAAAATTGTAACCTACTGAGTCCAATTTTTGCTGCCCATATACTCATGGAATTGGGGCCATCTGCTGGAGGATTGGTCCACCTTCCAGGGATGACAGCCTTAAAGAAAACTGATTCTCCCCTCAGAAGCCATAGCTGTCAATAGTTCCTCTGGTGGGGAGGCCTGAGAACCCTCCCTCATGCATGCTGGGGGTATTATTGACTGCCTTGGTCATGTTCAGGCAGCTGTGCATTCAGGAGAGCAGCAATACTGTTTGCCTTACTCCTCCCTGACCTCCAGCTCTTATTGTCCCTCTCATCTGTTCCGCGATGGTCTCTGAGTCTTGTGGGGAGAGGTTGACACAGTGTCACATTTGTGGTTTAGCACTCCATTGACTTGTTCTCCACACTTTGGCCAGTTGTGAGTTTCTGCACTAACCACTGTCTTCTGAACATAGGAACTTCTTTCAGTGAGGTCTGAGAGTTGCACTAATCTATATCCATTTACAGGGCAGTTTGATACTGTGTCCACTTGAAAAATTAATAGTAGGGATTTTACTTCTTGGGGCCTATGAGCTCCCCAACCATTGGTTCTTGAGCAGATTCATGGTACTACACATGCATGTTCTCTTGTGAAGTAGACCTGCTTCAGAAGGTGGGTGGTTACCCCCATAATTTGTGCCACTATTGTTTCCATGGGCACATATTGCCATATTGATCATTAGCATAGCTTGCAGGATTCACAGTTAGGTAGAGACAGATGATGAGTTTTCTTCCCAATCAACCTTCTGGTCCTAGGAAAACTAGTCAGTGGGAGGAAGCTTCCTGGTGCCAACTTGATTTCTCAGTGCTAATGTGAATGGGTAGTTTCCCTGATTTCCTTCTAAGTCTGCCTTCAGTGTGTAGAAAAATACGAGTTAATTCCCTAACCTGTCACATTGCTAAAAGTGTTCATTAGTTTCTAGGAGTCTCCTGGTGGAGTCCTTGGAGTCTGCCATGTAGAACCATGTCATCTGCAAACAGTGATACTTTGACAGCTCCGTTTCCTATGTGTGTCCCTCTTATTTCTTTCTCTTGTCCTGTTGCTCTAGCTAAGATTCCAAGCACTGTTGAGCAGGAGAGGCAAAAGCAGGCACCCACAGCCTTGTCATATTCTGTGGGAGTGCTTCAAGTTTTTTTCTATACCCTGTGATCGTGACTATTGGTTTGCCATCCTTTGCTTTTATTTTTTGGCATGTATTTTCTCCATCCATAGTCTCTCCAGGGTTTATCGTAAAGGGATGCTAGATTTTGTGAAAGGCCTTTAATGCACCTAAAAAGATGATCATGTAGTTTCTGTCCTTGGATATATTTATGTGGTAAATTGCATTTATTGATTTACATATGTTGAACCATCTCTGCATCCCTGGAGTGCCCTGAAGTGAAACCTACTTGATCATGGTGAGACTGGCCTGTCATTCTCCTCCTTTGTCAGGTGTTTATCTGGTTTGGGTGTCTGGCTTCATAAGAAAGATTTGGAAGGAAACACTTCTTCCTTTCTTATTTTATGCAATAAGATAAAAAAGAGTATTGGTGTGTATTCTTTTAAGGTCTGTAGAATTCTGTGCTGAATCCATCTGGCCTGAGGAGATAAATTTGAAAATTTATTTTTCTTTTCATCTCTCTGTGTATAAGTGTTTTTCCAGCATGTTTTTATGCACAAGCTGTGTATACTGAGGACAGGAGGGGTATGCCCTGGAACTAGAGTTATAGTTGCAAGTTACCATGTGCACGCTGGGAACTGAACCAGAGTCCTCTGTCAGAGCGAGTGCTCTTAACCACAGAGTCATCTCTCCTGCCCTACTCGGGAGGTTGTTTTTTTTGGGTGGGAGTATTCAGATAGATGGTATCTTCAGTGTAAATATTATTTTACTTGTATTGATTCTTTGTGGATTTCATATCATATATTATGATCCCTCTTGTCTCCCCATCTTCTCGGCCAACTCTCTTCCTTTGACAACCTTCCCTGCCAAAACAAAAGCAAATTTAAAGGAAAAACCAAAAACCACACCAGACAAATGAGAGAGACAAAGACAGAGAGAGAGGGACAGAGACAGAGAGAGAGAGAGAGAGAGAGATTTTGTCATGGAAGCTGTAGTGTGGTGGTCCACTGAGTCACACAGTTTATCCTTTAGTCCATTCATCTTTACTTCCAAGTGTGTATTGCCACGAGTTATTGGTCTGGCTCAAGGCTTCCCTCTGGCCTATGCTACACTGCCAATAATGGGCTGTCACTGGGACTCCTGCTGTTGTCCTGTGTTGCGGAGATCCTGCTGTGTTGGATCTGTAGGTTTGTTCCCTTCACCTGCTGCAACAGTTCATAGATGAGGTGATGCTGGAATGGGCTAACTCATAGCCCTAGTTCTGGACCTCGTGGAGGGGAGCTCTCCAGCATGGCTTCAGTTAGCTCACCCAATGCAGCCTGAAGCAAGGAGCCAGGCTAGTTCTCCTTTCAGGTCCTCAGATCCAGGTAACCCACACTCACACCTCCAGGGCCAGCTTTACTGTTTTGCCTAGGCAAGGTGCAGGTCCCTCTCTCGTGATTGCTATAGGGGGAATACTAGGTGTGTGTGATGGAGGCAGCTCTCCTGCTCTCATGCCCTCAGGGCTGGCTCACTTGCATCCCTGACAACAGGGTCAGCTGTAGTGTGCTGCCAAGGCTGTACAGAGTGCTCTCCCGTGTGCTGCAGCCAGTGAGGGTCAGGGCTAGCTCCCTACTGTGTAACCCCGGGCCAGTTCTCTCACCTGCTGCAGGTGGCAATGGGTGTGGGGGTAGAGGGCATCTTTCTGTCTCACCCATGCCACCACATGGCAGATGGGGTGGCAGGATCAGCTCTCCTGCTCACACACCCTCAGAGTCTTCTTACCTGCATCCCCAACCACAGTGTGAGTTCTAGAGTGCTGCCCAGGTGAGGGGCATGCCTGTGGTGATGGGTGTGGCCATCTTTCAGGAGGTGGGGGGCAGCTCTCTTCTGAGGAGCTAGGCTGGGTATCCAGGGAGGGGCAGGACCAGCTATCCCAGGGCCAGTGAAAGGTGGGCCTGCCTCAGCATTGTTCCAATGACTCATTGTGCTAACACAGGCCATGGACATCACCACAGACCCCAGCTACAGAAGGACCATGGGCCCAGGCTATCCCTTGGCAGAAACTTTGGCCCAGACATCACCATGGTCCCAGTGACAACACAGGCTACCTGAATGAATATGGCCCTGGTGGCAGCATGGCCATTGGACATCAACATAGTCTCAGGTAGCTGACTAGACCCTGGGCATCTGCAGAACCTTTGGTGGTAACAGGAGCCATGGACATTACCCCGGACCCTGGCCACTTCAGGTCACAGACCCAGACATGGCACTAGCAGAAGCCTGGGCCTGGACAACTCCATGGCCCCACGTGGCAGCACCTGTCACCCAGGGTGACCAGACTCCAGTCATCTGCATGGCTCTTGGTGGTAACAGCAGACACAGACATCAACTCAGAGCCTGGCTGGTGCAGAGCTATGGACCCAGATATGGCTCTTGGCAGCAGCCCTGGTCTAGAGGATACCATGACCCTAGGTGACAACACTGGCCACTCAAATCAACTTGGTCCCAGGGGTGGCGGCACAGAAACCAACATGATCACAGGTTGCAGCCTAGTCCCTGGGCATCCATGAGTCTCCAGGTGGCCTCACAGGCAGGGACATAAACTAGGACCCAGACATGGTCCTTGACAGCAGCCTGGGCCAGGATGTTATTGTGGCCCATGTAGCAGAATAGGTCACCCAGATTGATATGGTCCTTGTGGCAAGATGGTTCTCAGATACCAAATAGCCCCACATGGTGGCCCAGACCACAGGCCTTCACGCTACCCTCAGTGACAACAGGAGCCATGGACATCAACATAGGCCCCCTTGGTTGCTTCAGGGCCTCAGACCTGGCCCTTGGCAATAACCCAAGCCCAGATGTCACCCTGAACTCAGGTGGCCAGCAGGCCATTCAGATCGGCCAGTTCCTAATCACCCTCACCTCTTCAGGTCTACCTCTCTCCCCAGCCCATGAACCCTTCTGCCCTTCTCTCTTCCATTTCCCCACACTGTACTCCAGCACCATAATGGTGCCCAACCACCTGGCACCAGGGCCCTTGGTTGGGTCACAGGTGGCACTCAGTTGAGTTCTGCCCACCCCAGACACAAGGCGTGGTGAGGAGCTGTTGTGTTTCTTCTGTGCCCAGTCCTAGGAACCACAGACAGTGCTTGGTACGATGGTGATCAAGAAGTGTGGGGGAAGCAGGGAGACATGTGTGTCTTCCACTGGCCCAGGTCCAGATGGGAGATTTTTAATTACTGTTTCTATCTCATTGGTAGTCTTGTATCTGTTTAAACTATTTGCTTTTTCTTTGTTTAACTGTTGTAGATCAAATACATCTAGAAATTCATTCAGATTTTTCCAATTTAGTGGAATATAAATTTTAACTATATTCTCATGATCCTCTGAATTTCCTGTGTCTCTTGCCATCTCTCCCTTTTCACTACTAATTATATTAGTTTGCGCCTTCTTTGAGTCTTTCGGTTAACTTGGTTAAAGCTTTGTTTACTTTGTTTATTTTTTCACAGAACCAGGTCTTTGTTTCATTGATTATTGTTTTTGGTTAATTTCTACTCATTAATGTCTGTCCTGATCTTAGTTATTTCCATCAGTCTACTGTTCTGGGGATTGGCGTTTTCTTTTTCCAGTTCCTTAATGTTTGTCCTCTGATTCTGAAATGTATACCCTTAGAGCTATATGTGTCCTTCTTAAGACTGCCTTCTTTTTATCCCACAGGTTCGGGTGTACTGTGTTTTCATTCAATTCTAGGATTAAAACTTTTTTCTTCAAAGACCCGCTCATAATTCAGTAGTGTGTTGCTACATGATTTTGTGTATTTTCTGTAGTTTTCCCTATAGTTTCCATGCTATTGATTTATAGCTTTATGTCATCATGATCAGGTAGAAAGTGAAACACTGTTTCAGTTTTCCTGTATTTGTTGAGACTTATTTTATGTCCTAATATTATTATTTTAGAGGAAGTTCCATGAGCTGCTGAGAAAAATGTCTGTCTTTTGGTGTTTGGGCAGAAAGTGCTATAAATGCCTCCCAGGGCCATTTTATCTATGATAACATTTAATTCCTGTTTTTCCATTCACTTTTTGTACGGATGATCTGCCCCATGGTGAATGGTGAATATTGAAGTCACCACTGTTACTGTGTTGGGGTTAAATGTAGTAATGTTTGCTTTACAAAATTGTATCTGCCTGTTTCTCGTGTGTAAGTATTTATAATTGTAATTTCTGACTGCTAGATTATTTTCTTGACCAGAAAGAAGTAACATTATCTCTTTACCTCCCTTTACCTCTCCTGACAAGATTTGGTTTGCAGTCTGTTTTGCCCAACACTAGGACAGCAGCACTGGTTTCCTGGCTTCATTTGTTTGGGATACAAAACCCTGTGATAGTGGAAATCTTTGATTGTAAGGTATTTTTCTCAGAGGCGTCAATATGAGGGATCTGCTTTCTGTCCATTCATCTAGTTTGCGTCTTTGGACAGGTGAACTGAGGTCATCAGTAGTCAGAATTACCATTGAAAGGTGTTTTCTTAGTTAGGATTTCTATTGCTGTAATGAAATACCACAGCCAAAAGTCATTTATTTGACTTACATTTCCACAGCACTGTTCACCATTGAAGGAAGTCAGGACAGGAACTCAAACAGGGCAGGACCTTGGAGGCAGGAGCTGATGCAGAGGCCATGAAGGGGTGCTGCTTACTGGCTTGCTTCACCTGGTTTGTTTAGCCTGCTTTCTTAATAGAGACCAGGACCTCCAGACCATTGGTAGCACCGCCCACAACAACTTGAGCCCTCCCCCATCAATCACTAATTAAGAAAATGCCCTACTGGCTTGTCTACAGTCTGTCCTTATGGTGACATTTCCTTAATTAAGTTCTCTCCTTTCAGATGACTCTAAGTTGTATGAAGTTGACATGAGACACACACACAAGCCAGCACAGACGTGTATTGCTTCCTACAATTTTGTTGATTTTACAGTTTTGTAGACTTTCTCCACCCTCTTATTTAATTTGTCTCATCATTTTTGTTTTCCTCCTATAGTCTGTTGAATGTGCTTATCTTTCCTTTAACACAGAAGTATTCCTTCCTGTATCCTCTGTAGGGTTGGCTTGTGGTCATGAGCTCCTTTAGCCTGATTTTACCATGGAAAATTTCCCTTTCACCTTCAATCACAATAGTGTTATCGGGTATATTAGACTGACATTTAGCATCTTTCAGGTTTGAAAGGTATCAGTTCAAGTCTTTCTTGCTCTCATGGTTTGGATTGGCAACTCAGCAGTTACTTTGGTGGCACTGCCTTTGTGTGTGACTTAGCTCTTTTCTCTTGCAGTTTTCAACATATTTTCTTTGTTCTGTACATTTAATGTTTTAACTATACTATGATGCATGGAGTTCCTTTTCAGGTTCTTTTGTGTTCTGTGTGCCTCTTGTACCTGGACGGACTTTTCTTAGATTCGAGAAATTTTCTTCTACAAGTTTCTTAGAGCCATTTCCTATGCTCTGTGCATAAAACTCTTTTCCTTCTTACATGGCTATGCTATATGTCATAAGTTTTGCCTTTCCTGAAATCCTAAAGTTCTTGCATATTGAGTTCATACATACATATCATGACCTGCTCTGAGTTATCAAGTTTGTCTTCATATCCTGATACTTTATCTTTCACTATTGGCAAACTTCTTCTTTGACCTATTGTGTCTTTTCCTTTCCATCAACATTTCAGTTTGGGTTTTCTTTAGTATTGATATATATTTAATACTGTATCTTCATATCATTCAACTGTTTATGTTCTCTTAGAAAATATATATATGGGCCCCTGTAGGCAGGGGTTTTCTGTCTCACTAGCATGCTTCCAAATAACTTACATTAATTATAAATGCTCAGCCTATAGCTTAAGCTTGTTACTAGCTCGGTCTTACAACTTAAATTAACCCGTATTTCTTATCTAAGTTCAAGGCTTGTTACCTCATTTTGCACATGTCCTGCTTCCTCTGCATCTGGTTAACAACTTTCTGAATCTGTTCTTCTTCCCAGCATTCCCAGAAAATCCCGCCTAGCTATTGGCCTGTCAGCTCTTTATTAACTAGTGAGAGTGATACATATTCATAGTGTATGAAAAGATTGTTCCACAGCAAGTACTCTTTGAGTTGTTTTTAACCATATTTGTATCATTCTTTTGTATCCTGATTCTGGAATTTCAAGTAAGTCATTTTTATTGAGGGGTCATTGTTATGCAATTCTATTTTAATTTTTATGTGCGTAAGGGTTTTCCTGAATGTAAGTATGTGCCCCACATGCATGCATGGTACTCATGGATGCCAGAAGAGAGTATTGGATCCCCTGGAACTGGAATTGCATATTTCTGTAAATAGTCACGTGGTGCTGCGAACTGAACCCTGGGTCCCCTGGAAGAGCAGAAAGAGTTCTTAATCTTGGAACTGCTTTAGAGTCCCAAGTTTGGTAATTTTTAGGAGATGAGTGATCCTGGTTTTTAATGTTATTTGTGTGTTTGCCCTGGGATACGCCCATTTGGGGTTAGATTGCTAGTAAATATTTCTTCTTTATTATTATTTTAATTCAGGTTGTCCTTCCTCTTTCAGTGAACTTGTTTGCAGTGTTCAGGAGAGTCTAGGTCATAATACAGTTGTGTTTGTCTACTAGACTGGTGTTGCAGGCACCAGACTCGATCTCTCACCCACCCATGCAGCAACAGTCAGTATCCAAGAGTTGACCGACTCTGCAGGAGACTACAGAAACAGATGTGTGTTAAGTCTTGATTGGTTTAGGGAATGGGGGAACTCATAGCACTGTGTATGTTAATATGTTAGAATTGGTGGAAAGGAAGAGGAAAGGAAAAGTGAGCCATCAGTGGTAGGTCTTACATCAGGCTAACTGGGATGTAGATCAGAGGATGTACATAAAGAGAAGTAGGAGTAATTGCACCACAGGGGAAAGTAGGCTGAACCGATAGTTAATAGTAGACCGTACTGAGGGGGTAAAGACGTGCACCCTCTCTCTTTAACAATACAGTAATAGGTAAACAATAATATAATAAGGACATGTTATAAGCAGGCCAGCCTCTGGGCTTTGGGAGATGTCATAGTAAGAAGAATACTTGCTACTGCATTTGGAATCAACTAAAACTCAAGATTTTAGGCATTCCTTTAAGGGGTTTTCTTGATCAAATCATTTAAAGGGGAAAGAGAAAGGAATTAAAAAATGAAAAAGAAGACACACACACAAGTACATGCACGCACAGGGTTGGGGAAACATGAACAGCAGAGGACAGTGCTTGCTACAGCACCTTACTGTGTTATACTGGTGAGAAACGGCTGTAGGTGAGGGAGAAGGGCTGGGTAGAGTTTAGAGGATTGGGTCACCAAGAGCTGTGGTGAGGGAGGAGAGTTGGATGGAGACGTGAAGGAGACCCCTGGCCTGAAGGCTGACTTCCTCTCCTTGGTGGATCCGCTGCTCCATCTCTCTGGTCCAGGATGGGGCTTTGCCTCATGTTGACTTTTCTCAGTCCTGTCCTTTATGGCCTCCCAGTTCTACTTGTGTGTCTTTTCTTGGTTGTCCTGTGGGCTGTGGGCTGTGGATAGCTGAGGGAAACTCCACTCAGCCACCAACTGTGCATCCACAGGCCAAGGGGCTGTATGGTACCCACAGAGGTTAAGAGCACTGACTGCTCTTCCAGAGGTCCTGAGTTCCATTCCCAGCAACCACACGGTGGCTCACAACCATCTACAATTCAATCTGGTGCCTTCTTCTGGCATGTAGGCAGAACACTGTATATGTAATAAATAAATTTTTAGAGCTCATGATTAACCCCCACTGCTTTGCCTTTCCCCTTTGGGGCGCTCTTGGTGGCCCTGACACAATTTCTCACAGTACTCCTATGGAATCCCTACTTTTTAGATTACCTGGTAGGAATCTGGACTCATTGGTCATAGTTTTGGCAGCAAGTCCAGTCCAGTGGGAGGGAAAGTTCGTGGGCCCAGTGGTACAATGGGTTTGTTAGGGGTGTTGATGAAGTCAGTTGCCAGGCTGGAGAAGCAACTCCGATGGGATGATAGGATATTCCCTTTCACTTTGTTTTCCAAAATTATAATCGGACATTTGTCGCAATGTAGCTTCTAGTCTGCCATCTTACCTGGAAGTCTTCAGAATTTTTTCTTTTAATCACTAAACTGTTTTCACTTATTGCAGGTGTGTTTGTCAGGGTTCTCTAAATGAATAGAGCTGATAGAGTGACTATATATGCACACACATGTACGTGCATGCACACACATACACACACACATGCACACGTACACCCACAGGGATTTATTAGATTGGCTTTCAGGATGCAGTCTGAGTAGTTCAAAAATGGCAGTCTGGTATTGGGGAATCTGAGCATCTGGTGTCTGCTCAGTCCATAAAGCTGGACGTCTCAGTATTCCCAGTCTGGCATTTGAGGGTTCCTGGAGAACTGTGGTCTTCGGTCTGTGTTGAAAGCCTGAAAAAGTTGGTCCTGATATTGATGAAGGAGAGCTGCAGCAACAGATTAGATGAATTTGCCAGACAGAGTGAGGGCAAGCAAGCCAAAAGCTAAGTTTCCATTTTTCATGTCTTTTTGTTTGGGCTGCTACCAGATGGTTGCACCCACATTTAGGGTGGGTCTTTCTGCTTTAAATGATTTGATCAAGAAAACCCCTTACAGAAGTGCCTAAAAGCTTGAGTTATAGTTGATTCCAAATGCAATCAAGTTAAAGTCGTGGGTCAGCCATCACAGTATTCTTTTTTCTTTTCTTTTCTTGTCCTTTTTAATTTAGTTTTTCTTTTCATTTCTTTCCTTCCTCTCTCTCTCCCTCCCTTCCTCCCCCCCCTTTTGAAACAAGGTTTCTCTGTATAACAGCCCTGATAGTGCTAGAAGGCTCTTTGTAGACCAGGCTGGCTTAGAACTCACAGAGACCCTGCTGCTTTTCCCTCCCAAGTGCTAGTATTAAGCTCTACCAGCACACTCAAATATTCCTATTATTAATTATATGTATTTTAGTAGTGCAGCATGAAATTTGAATGTGTTCACATGCAATGAAATTATTGTAGTTATCAAGCATGCCGTTATCTTGAATTACCCTTTAGGGATATAAATCTTCAGAGGTGCATTTAAAAAAATCAAAGTAGATTCTTTCCATGTCCCATAGTTTTAACTGTAAGCTGCATATAATTGATGGGGGTTTTCTCCATCCTGTACTGTTTGATTCACTAGTTGGTTCAAAATTTCCCTAGAAATAGACATATATTTTTGTTTGTTTGTTTGTTTGCTTACTTGCTGTCCTTTGAGACAAGGTCTTTCTCTATAAATGAGGCTTGTCTGGAACTCATAATCCTCCTGTATCTACTTCCTAAGTGCTAAGATTACAGCAAAATGCTTCTGTGGTCAGCTGTGTTTCTTGAGAACAATCCTCAGCCGATATGTAGTCAGTGTCCTGTCACTGTTTCAGTGTAAATGTACTATTTTACTCTGCTGTCATCATTCTCTAAGAAGCAATCTATGTAAGAACCCTGCAGTCACTTGGGGGAACCTGAGACATATCCAGTGTTTACATTTTTCAATCTGTGCAGGACATGCAAGTGTCCAGAGGGGTCCAGTGCAAATCTTGAGGAGATGCAATGGAACACCTCTGCACCGGTGGCCTTGCCCCGAGTGCCCTCAAGTGTCATATCTAACAAGCAGCAGCATGGAGTCACAAGGACATGTGCCCCACCCCTCCCAAAGCCAAGAAATCAGCTGTGAATTCTTGGAAAATCCTAGGAGCTGGGTGAGTTGAGTAATCATTCTTTGTTTGTGTTTTAATTTCCTGGCGTCACTCAGTGCTTAATTTGGGTGAACTACTGAGTTATTTAGTTGGCTTCCACTTAGTAAGGCAAGGTCACAATAATGTCCATAGGGAAAAGAGAAAATTTATATTATAAAATTTATAATTATAAAATTTAGAGGAGGAGTTGATCTGGGGAAGGGGGAAGTGGGGGAGGGCCTTGGAGGACTGGAGGGAGCAGAAACTGCAGTTAGGATGTAATGCATGAGAGAAGAATAAAAGTTAACAACAACAACAACCACAAAACACCTTACCCCAAGCTCTCATTATCAGTAGATACAGCTCACCACTTGTGTTAATACTTGCACACAGATGGATACAGATTGGCTTTCTTAAACTCTACCCTAACAGTGCTGTCAGAAATGGGCACGAGCAGGGCTGCAGGAGTCCTGAAGTGTTTAAGAAAGATGTGCAAGTCTTCTTATTTAAAGAAATGACTTTCTGCTAATTTCTTTCCAAAGTCTGAAGATAAGAAAAAAGAGAGGGAAAGACTGAAGGACTCAGTGCACTCTCTGCTCTGTGCTTTGCGCCGAGAAGCAAGGAGGACTGAAGTGTTACAAAACGAGCTAACCGAGTAAGGGTTTAGTGTTTCAAATCTCTCCAACCATTATTTGACTTAACTATAATGCCGTGGAACCTACATACAAATTCACATTGAAGGTACAGGACTGCAACATGGACTTCATACACTTGCAGTACAACCCCAACCCTTTGAGTGTCAAAGTATTACATTTAATGATTTTAAAAACAGTAAGAATAATGCCAACTGCACTCTTCTTCATCTACCTTGAATTTTTATTTTTGTGGATTTTTTCATTCATTTCCTTTATTTTGTGCTAATAATAACTTGATTCAAAATAAAAGTGCATCAACTAGCCGGGCGGTGGTGGCACACGCCTTTAATCCCAGCACTCGGGAGGCAGAGGCAGGCAGATCTCTGTGAGTTCGAGGCTGGGCTGGACCAATAGCCTCCAAAACAATACAGAGAAACCCTGTCTCGAAAAACCAAAAAAAAAAAAAAAAAGGGCATCAACTTTGTTTCATATGAATTTTCATTATTGGTAATTAGTACAAAAAGAGGCAACATACACTACAATTATATCACATATAAAACTTTTATTATTAAAATATTTTATTGTTTAAGATATCATATGTATACATAGTATGTTTTGATCAAATCCACCTCTAAATTCCTTCCTTCCAGTTTCTCCCTGTGTCTTGTCCACCAGTTTTTCCTCCAAACTTTATGTACCTTTTTTTTAGACATGCCAAATCTCTTAGTGATGCTTGTATGGGGATGGGTATAGGACCATCTACTGGAGTATGATTCTCCTAGCAAGGAATGCATCCCTAAAGAAAACTGATTCTCCCTCACCCACTAGCCATTAATTGCCAATAGCTCTTCTTCTAAGGGTAGAGGTTTGTGAGCCCCTGTGCTGGAGAGTTTTATGTTAGTGTGACACAAGTTTGTAGATAAGCCTGTAGGTCATTTTCTTAATTAGTGATTGATGTGAGAGGGCCCAGCCCACTGTGTGTGGTGCCATCCCTGTGCTGTTGGTCTTGGGATCTTTAGGAAAGCAGGTGGAGCAACCCATGGGGAGCAAGCCAGTAAGCAGCAACCCTCAATGACCTGAGCATCAGTTCCTGCCGCCAGGTTCCTGCCCTGTTCCTGTTCTGGGCTTCCTTCAGTGATGGATTATGATGGAGAAGTGTAAGCTGAATAACCCCTTTCCTCTCCATCTTGCTTTTGGTCATGGTGTTTCATAGCAGTAGAAACTCAGGCAGCCTCTTCTCCCATTCTTGCTGGGATTTTGACTGACTTGATCATGTGCAGGTCTTGTGCATGTAGTCATTGCTGCTTTGAATTCATGTGTGCAGTAGTCCTGTTGTGTCCAGAAAATAGTTTTTCTGCATGCAGATGCCCACTGCCTATTGCTCTTGCAGTCTTTCTTCTTTCTCTTCTGCAATGGTCCCTGGGACTTGGAAAGGAGGGAATGTGGTATAGATGTCCCAGTTAGAGGTGAGCACTCAGTCTCTTATTCTCTGCCTCTTGGCCAGTGTGGGTCACTGTATTATTCACCACCTACTGCAAAGAGAAGTTTCTCTGAGGAGCGTTGAGAGATACATTAACCTATGGGTATGAAGATAAGAATGTAGAGGGAATTGGGTCACTATGTCTATTTAGTATGTTAAGAGTGTAAGTTTTCCTCTAGAGTCTATGACCTAGCCAGCCATAGATTTGTGAACAATTAACAGTTGCAGGCATGAGTTTGGCCTAGTGGTGTAGGATTTAAAATACAATCAGGAAGAGCTTGGTTACTCCCATAACATTCATGCTGCTGCTGCACTGGTGGACGTTTCATGCTAGACCAGCCATTACTGTAGCTCCCAGAATTCACAGCCGGGTGAGACTATACAAGATCACTCTTGTAGCATGCACTGTGTGAGAGAGAGCCTGTAGGTAAGAATCACCCAGGTGAATTGCTTCCAACTTGATTTCTTTATGAAATGGGAAACAAGTAGGTGGTGTCTTCAGCAGTGGGTCTTACTATCGGGTTCTGAAGGGTAACTAAGAACAGTAGCAATAATCCGCAGTGTTTGGGGGAGTCTACAGTACCAC
>NW_024431939.1:0-1379 GCF_017639785.1 Mesocricetus auratus
ACCTTTATCATGGCCACACATTCTGCTGGATATACATAAGAATGTGGTACGAGGGAACATTTGCTCATTTACTGCGTGTCCGTGCCTTGTTAGCAAGTGCATTCCTTCACTGGAATTAGAGCCTACGACTTTGGTGTTCCAGCATATACTGAAGATCAGCCAAGAGATACAGCCTTGTGGCTTGAGAAACTCCTGGATCTTGGACAAATGATTGTAAGTCATTCAGAAAAAATCGCGGGGGGTGATTGAATTATTGTGTTAGATACTCTGTGCTTAGAGGACCGTGACTAATACAGTCACAAAAGCTCTACCACATGAGGTTCCCCACATAGGACAAAACTCATGTTCAAATGCCCCAAATTGAAGGGGATTTTCTCACTCAAACTAGCCCTATATCATACTTCACGTTATCTGGGGCTTTTTAAGCACTTGGTTTACAGTAGTTACTATTAATTGGAAAGGTGTAGAAAGCATGGTCATGAAACTCTCTAGGAAGCAAGACACTGGAGAACAAAAACATTTATGAAATATCACCATCCACCTAACCCAGCTCTAAAAGGAACATGATATCCCTAGCTACATGGATTGAAAGTCCGTGGGATATACGAGTGCACATAAACCCTTCCTACCTAGTGGTGATTATAATCTTGGACTAGATCAAAGTCACAATGGAACAGTCATGGCACTGTTATGGTATGGAAGCTGAGATAACCAAACAAAGCAACAACAACAACAACAACAAAAACCAGAGTCAATTCTGAAAAATCATGTCTTGTTGGTGCTAGTGAAATTTCAAGAAGGCATTATGAATAATGATACACCCAAATCCATTGTGGATGCTTTTTTTCCCGAGGCAAAGTTTCCCTGTATTACTTTAGAGTCTCCTGGAACAGGCTGTATAGATGGCGATGGCTTTGTAGTTACTGAGATCTGCCTGCCTCTGCCTCCCATGTATGGGTATGAAAGGCATAGGCCACCATTTCCCAGAAAATGTCAGTCCAGTTTTCCACTGTCACTTAAGCCTGAGTGGAAGATTAATTCATCATAACTTAAAATTGAATCAGGAATCAGAGTATGGGAATGAAACAGGCCAGATTCCTTAATCTCAAGGACAAGCCAGGTGATGAACTTCTGCCAATGTAATAGCAATTGTTTTTGGTTTTTCGAGACAGGGTTTCTCTGTTGCTTTGGAGGCTGTCCTGGAACTCGCTTGGTAGTCCAGGCTGGTCTCAAACTTACAGAGATCTGCCTGCCTCTGCCTCCCGAGTGATGGGATTAAAGGCGTGAGCCACCAACTCCTGGCTGTAATAGCAATTTTTAGTTGTCATCTTGACTACATCTCTAATGAGATACAAGCCAATCAATAAGGGCACACCTGA
>NW_024431940.1:0-7231 GCF_017639785.1 Mesocricetus auratus
CAGTGCTTAGCCTTGCAACTCCTTGGGCTGCTGAAGCCTACCCACTCTATCCCGTGCAATGAGACTAGCCTCGTGGGGTGCAAGAGCTGGGAGGCCAGCGACCTATTGCTTTAACATGGTTAACCAAATGTCAGGGAGGCTCCGTGTTCTAAGGCAGCAAGTGCTTGTGCCACCACCACTTTGTCTCTTTTGTTTGGGCTCTGAGCTTACACACCATCCAAAGCATCAACACTATTCCACAGCAGAGAACTAGGCTAAATGATCCTACCCCCACCCATTCCTTAAAATAAGAAAATGCAGATGAAATCCAGGAGGAGAGGCCTTCCATCAGAGAAAGATCCAGATGCGTCGAATTCACTTGCAGGATCGCCATTCTCAACTCACGGAGTGTCTGCTCAAACTCAAAAGTCCAATTCTGTAATAAATGTTGAGACAGAGCTTGTGACAGGTTAGCTGCTCTTGTAAAATTCTCATATTGTACTGAAGTGACACAAAGGCCAGGCAACTTTTGTTCACATCCCAATTGGGCCATCTGCCACAATATATCCAATTGTTCCTGAACCAAATTAATCTGTTGGTTTACCAACATCAGGCCTCCTTGTATCTGAGAATTGGCAGTGGCCTGTTTATCTAGGACCATGGTCACAGTGGCCTATAGTTCATTAATGGTTTGAGTTGTCTGCACAGTGGCAGAAAGTGCAAGGGCCGAGGCGGTAACCGAAGCAGTAACCGCGGCGGTGGCTATCAGGCCCACAATAATAGCAGAGATCCCAAAAATCTCGCTTTTCCCTAAACAAACTCAAATTACTTGGCGTCTCAACAGGAACTGGAACAAATCGAGGCATGCGCATTACCAAAGCAAAAGGGTGCTTAATAGCATCCCAGCATAATGCATAAAAACAATTCTAAGCAGAGCAATTTATTTCTTTCTGATTCTTACCTAAGGTATCATTACTCACAACCCAAATAAAGGGCAGCTGAATAATTAGTTCTCTTAAAAGGGGTATACTTAACATTGGAGGAGGACCAATCAGATGATCCATAGCTCTGTCCCTCACTCAGACTGTTGCCTAATGCCCCTTTCCAATCAAAAGTAATCTGTCCCTTCTCACTATCATAGGAGAAAGATCAGTACAGCTTCCATTAATTCAAAAGGATTAGCATTAGATCTTTCTGGATCCATATGAATAAAATTATCCTTTAATGAAGAAATCACAGTAAAGCACAAGCTTCCTACTAATGACAAGGTTCTCTCATCCTGAAAACTCTGTATCTGAGGATCTAAAGGCAAAAGGCAAGCCCCAACTCTCTATTAGTTGTGAAAAATCTAGGGAACACCTGGGCATTCTGCATCACTGGCATCGGTAGGGGGAAGGTAGACATGATGGCCCACCGTAACTCTCCCATCATACTAGGAACCATCATCCCGAGTAGGAGAGTCTTCATCACCCACTTGGCCTCCATCCTTCTTATTCTGGAGTTGTGAAGGAGCTCTTCGAGTGAGTCTTTCAGGGATCCACAGGGGGTTTTCTTCCTCCTGTGGAAAAACACACACAGCTCCCCTGGATCTTATAAGAATAGGATCCGGGCCTTTCCAGAGATCAGTCAAGACATCTTTCCATTTTACCATTTCTTTTGGCCTATCAGGCTCTAAACTGTGGCGATCGGCCGCAGTGTGGCCTTGGGCATCAGAGTTCAAGAAATTAAGGGTAAAAAGTGCCATGGATACAGCAACTCTTGGTACCGAGGGTAGAACATCCTCAATACTCCCTTTTGTTTAATCAGATATGATTTGAGTGTACGATGGGCACGTTCCACAATGCCCTGTCCTTGAGGGTTATAAGGTAGGCCAGTTAGATGGGTAACATCCATTTGCCGACAAAACTGTCGGAATTTTTGAGAGGTATATGCTGGTCCATTGTCTGTTTTTAAAATTCTGGGTTTTCCCCTAAGCACTCCAGGCCTCAAGGCAATGTTGAATCACATATGAGGCCTTTTCCCCTGTTAGGGGTGTGGCGAACATTACGCCAGAACAGGTGTCAACAGAAACATGAACATATTGAAGCCTTCCAAAAGAGGGAATATGAGTAACATCCATCTGCCACATCTGCAATGGTCTAATGCCACGTGGGTTTATTCCCATGTGGGGAGTAGGTAAGAATTCGCAGCAATTCTGGCATTGAGTAACAATTTCCCTAGCCTCTTTCCTGGATAGAGCAAAACGACGGCGCAAGGTCTCAGCCGTCACATGAAAGCGCTTATGGAATTCTTTTGCTGCTTGTGCATGGGTAGACAAGGCAGCGGCCACCAGCTTTGTAGCCTTGTCCGCTAAGTCATTCCCTAAGGACATGGGACCTGGGAGTCCAGAATGTGCTCGGACATGGGTAATGAAAACAGGAAATCTCCTATTTAACAAGGCAGCTTGTATCTTTTGAAAGATGTTAGCAACTCTGCTGGAGGATCTTATTATTCCAGCTATCTCAAGGAGATTAACTGCATTAACCACATAAGAGGAATCTGATACAATATTGAGGGGTCCTGGAAAAGCCTCAAGAACCTCCAGTACTATCAGACATTCTACAACTTGAGGTGAAGTTTCATTATATTGTTTAGATATAACCCTATCCTTGACCACATAAGCTCCCATACCAGTTTTTGATCCATCAGTGTACACCACAGTCCCATCTGGGAGTGGGTCTTTAGCTGTCACTTGTGGAAACACTATAGCCTGGTTTAGGGCAAACTGTAAAATTGGATGCTTTGGAAAATGATTATCAATTTGTCCTGAAAAGGAAGTAACTAAAACTGCCCAATCACTAGATGTGGCTGCCAAGGTCTGAACTTGTGCAGCAGTATAAGGCACAATCAAGGAATCAGGATCCCTGCCAAAATGTGTAACAGCTGCTTTTATTCCGCGAAGCGCGAGCTGTGCAACAGCATCAGGGTACCAGTCAATAATCTTAGCAGGGGAAGCATTTGGATGAATCCAAAGTAATGGTCCATGTTGCCACAGGACTGCAGTTGGCAATTGAGCTGTCTTAAAAACACACAGATTAAAAGGTAGTGACTCCTCAATACGTTGTAATTGTGCTTCCTGTAAGGCCTCTTCCACCATCTGTAAGGCTCGGTGGGCGGCAGGGGTAAATTTTCTGGGTGAGGAGATATGAGGCTCACCCTCCAGGAGATCGAAGAGGGGTTTTAGATCAGCAGATGGAATTTTTAAAAAGGGCCTCAACCAATTTATATCTCCCAGAAGTTTCTGAAAATCATTTAATGTTTGTAAGTGGTCTTTGCGAATTTCTATTTTCTGAGGAACTATATTTTTGGGAGTAATCATTGAGCCCAAAAAGAGGCCTGTATCTGCAATTTGAACCTTTTCTGAGGCAATCTCTAATCCCCACTGTTTTAATTCAGCCACCAGCATGGGGAAAGCCTTTTGTAAAACATCTAACTCTTTGTGACAAATAAGAATATCGTCCATATAATGGATAACGATTAAAGATGTAAATTGCTTCCTAATTGGCTCCAAAGCCTCCTGCACATACAGCTGACATATTGTTGGGCTATTGGCCATGCCTTGCGGCAGTACCTTCCACTGAAATCTCTTGTCTGGTTCCATATGATTAAGAGAAGGGATAGTGAAGGCAAACCTTGGTCTATCCCGTGGGTAAAGTGGAATAGAGAAGAAACAATCCTTAATATCTATAATAATAAGCTTCCAATCTTGAGGAAGTGCAGAAAGCAAAGGAAGGCCTCTTTGAACAGGGCCAAAAAGATGCATCTGATTGTTAATGGCCCGCAGGTCATGGAGTAATCTCCACTTCCCAGATTTCTTCTTAATAACAAAAATTGGTGTATTCCATGGGGAGGTAGAAGGCTCTAGATGCCCCAGCCGTTCCTGTTCTTGCACTAATCTTGTGACAGCCTCTAATTTTTCAGAGGATAGAGGCCATTGAGAGACCCATAACGGCTCCTCTGTTTTCCATGGTATGGGTCGTGAAGCCTCAACGGCCCCTAAATAAAACCCAGTCCTTTTCTACCCCGATTTCCGTGTTGCGTAATGGGTTTTATTCTGCCTTGTTCTTGCCTACCCAAGCCTCTACCGTTTGTATACCCCATCTTTGCCATAATGGCTGATGCCTGGGGGGAGTATTCATTAGTTAGGGTCATGCCCATGGCTTGTAACACATCCCGTCCCCATAAATTTACAGGGAGTGGCAACACATAGGGGGTAAAACATCCCTGTTTGCCCTCAGCATTCCGCCAGGTTAAGGCTGAGGCACTGATGGCAGGAGAGGACTGGTATCCAAGACCTTGTAGAGAATGAGATGAAACAACAGTGGGCCAAGACTTCGGCCACCAATGGAGTGAAATAATGCTTTTGTCTGCTCCCGTATCCATTATCCCTTCAAATTCTTTTCCATTAATTAACAATTTTATTGTAGGTCTCTCATTTAGGGGTATAGCCAGATAGGCTGAATCACTTCCAGAAGATCCCATAGCCCTTTTTTGTAAAGTGTAGGTTTCTCCATCCCCGAGGGAGGGCAGCAACACCAGTTGTGCAATTCTATCTCCCTGCTTTATAGAAAATACACCCCGAGGGCTAGAACAGAGAACTTGAATCTCCTCTTTATGATACGGGTCAACAATTCCAGGATATATAATGAGTCCCTGTAAAGTTAAGGAGCCACGGCCCAGAATAAGCCCAATGGTGGCAGGGGGCAAAGGTCCAGGGGAATGGACTGGGACCGGTTGAACATTCATTTGGGGCATGAGTAAGAAGTCGGAGGCGGCACGCAAGTCCATTCCGGGGGTTCCTCGGAAGCCTCTACTTCCTCTTGATTGCTTTTCTGAAATTGGTTCCCATATTTCTGAGGGCCCTGGGACCATGGGCCCCGTGACCCGTTTTTTGATTGGGGTACCTTGGGTTCTTCAATAGGGGGCAGAAGCCTCCCTTTTACATCCCGGACTGACCTGCATTCGCTAGCCCTATGATAACCTTTACCACAACGATGGCAAAGCTTCGATTCTCTTGTTCTTTCAGGGGCTTGACAATCTTTCTTAAGGTGCCCCATTCTCCCACAATTAAAACAAGCTTTTCGACTAGATAAATCTCTATACCTGTGCGTTTGTAAAATGGCGGCAGCTAGTCCTGCATTGGTTAGGGGTCCCCCCAGCTCCCTGCACACTCTGAGCCAATCTTGTAAACCTTTGCTTTTGCGAGGGGCGATAGCCGCTCGACATTCCTGGGTTGCTTGTTCATAGACAAGTTGCTCAATCAGGGGCATAGCTTGTTCTGAATCACCAAAGATGCGACTGGCGGCCTCTGTCATTCTGGCCACAAAGTCTGAAAATGGCTCTTGGGGTCCTTGGACAATCTTTGTAAGGTGTCCACTGGACTCTCCCCTTTTGTGAGGGCCTTCCATGCTTTAATAGCGGCGGCCGACACCTGACCATAGACACCCCAGATGTAGTTGGTTTGATTAAGGGCATGTTGACCCTGACCTGTCAGCATTTCAAATGTCCACTGCCTCTGATTCTCATCTTCAGCCGTGGCATTAACTCTAGCTTGTGCCTGGGCTGCATCATACCAGAGAGCCTTCCATTCCATGTATTGTCCCATGTTGGGAAGCACTGCTTTCACTGTCGTCTGCCAGTCAGTGGGAGTCATGGCAAAATTAGCAAGCCTTTCCACCTGTAATGTGGTAAAGTTAGCATTGACCCCATAATTACGAACGGATTCGGCCAATTCTTTGATTTGATTGTAATCTACAGGGGTATGTACTCTTCCGCCTTCCGCATTCTCGAATACTGGAAAAGCTACTTGTATTTTTCTCCGTTCCTCTAAAGGTAAAAAGGAGTCAGTACCAGTATTCAGCCGAAGCTCATACTGCGGAGGCGCTGAGGGGCGTGAGCCCGCCGGATTTATAGGCGGTGGCCTCACATTCATTTTTGTTTTCAGTGGCCGGTGTCTATCAGGGTGATATCTTTCTTCCTCATACCGTGCCACCTCCTCCTCTAGACCACCTTCTTCGCTAGAATACAGAGTGTCAGAATCAGAATTATCTAGCTCCAAGGCTTCTAGCTCTACTGTAGGGTATAGACTAGATTCTGGCTTTTTCTTTTTCTTAGATTTGTTAGGGGGTGAATGATCACTCCCTTCTTTCTCTCCCCTTTCTTAACTTCTTGGGAGGGCCTTTTTTCTTAGACATGTCTTTCCTTTTGCGAGCTCCCATTCTCTCACTCCGTTCAGTTTCTGACATGCTATCCTGAACTTCCTCTAAGGTTCCCTGACTTTCTATTATAGCAGGGTGACAGGCCTCATCCTCCAAGCAGTTTTTAACTAGCTTCCAAATGGCTTTGGTACCTAAGTGGAGATCTCCTTCTGCATGCTTCCTGTCTAGTTCTTTACCTAGCTTGTTCCATGAGGCCACAGTGAGGGACCCGGAACAAGCATACCATGGTGCCACTCTATCTACCTCCTTCACAAAATTTTGAAGTGTTCGTGGTGCAATTTTAAGATCTCTTTGTTTTAGCACAGTCTGTAGGGCAGTAACCACTGACTGTGACAACCCCATCGCGCTAGCGGCTTATCTAAAAACGGCGCTCAACTCCGTTACCAGACTGACAGCACCAGACTGACAGCACCAGACTGACAGCACCAGACTGACAGCACCAGACTGACAGCACCAGACTGACAGCACCGTTCTGTCAGCACCAGCCACGATGAAGGAGAAGGACAAACAGGACTAGCACCAAAGCCTCCACTGACCCGTCCCACGGTGATGACAAACTAAGGCCAAAGTCGAGAAAGGGGGTGTTCAGGATAAAGCATACCTCTCTGAACTTACGTCCCTGCAGTTCTGAATCCGCCCCGTCTTCCGAGGGGTCTCCCGCGGCGCCGGCGATGTTGAAGAGTTCCCGGGTTTCGGCACCAGATGTCCCGCGCTACCGTCTCGCCAGCAAGAACGACGCAGAACACTCGGATCCTTCTGCAGTAAAGCTTTAATGCATCTTGAGAGATAGATGATCAGCTTCTTAGAGGGAGACCCCAAGCTAAGAAACCCAGCCCCTTATATAAGCCTAGGAGCTCCGAGTGAGACGTGTAGAGCCGGGATTGGTGGTTTGCACATCACCCCAGATGACGCCACGGGAGAGGCACAGCTTAAACGGTTAACTCCAACTGACAGCAGATGTCAGCGCCATCTTCTAACGGCAATAGCGATAGCGA
>NW_024431941.1:0-873 GCF_017639785.1 Mesocricetus auratus
TCCAGTTATATTGCTGTTGACTGTCTGTGATCAGTCTATTATTCCTGATTTTCCAGTCAGAACAGTGGTTTTCAGAACATAAAATTCTCAGGAAGGATTGAATGTCCAGAGATTTGAAGTATTGTTGCCATAATTAACTTTTTGAGCCTTGAAATAGAACCTGTGTCATGTGGGTCTTGGATTTATACATAGTGAATTAATAGACATAATATAATCTTTAACCACAAGCCAGAAAACGAAAGAGAATGGAGGAAGCTGTAGAGAAAAAGAAAATAAATATTATTTAAAAAATTTGAGGCCACAGGCTTTGATTAAGTTATCCTATACTCTGTCTATTTTCTTCTTTGAATAAAATGGATTTTACAAGCAAATCCTTGATGCATCTTGAGCTCTTGAATGCAGTTAGATTAGATACAGAATCATTTACTGGACTTACTTCTCATTGACTAGGACTGTGCCTTTAAAACAAAGACAGATTGCTTCAATCCTGATGTTCTTTTAGATATGGGGAGTCTCTGTTTGTGTACATTTTCATATCATCTGTCCTTGGTGTGCCTTCCAACATCATCAAGAGTTTAAGATTTTTAAAAAAACTCAGTGAAGTCTTGACAAAACTGTGTTAATTCATGCATATGTTTTGTTCACTAGCAGGTACCTATATGAACATATGGCATGTATAAAATTCATTTTGCTCTACCGATGAAAGCTGAGGTAAGTGGGTGCAGTAACCAGTGTGAATGTGATTTGGTAAGGCAAGTAAGTGGGAACTGTCCCCAGTGTGACTGTCTTTCAATAGGCAGTATGTGAGAGAAAAGACTTCCCATAGATGCTGGCTTACAGTACTCTGCAGACACGTGGGTGCATTGTTGGTGT
>NW_024431942.1:0-2972 GCF_017639785.1 Mesocricetus auratus
AAAGCTATCCGCCCATCAGGGCGGGGTAAAGGTAGAGATAAAAGAAAGTGAAAGGAAAAGGGGCTTCCTTTTTTCCTGGAAGCCAGCCACACTTCTAACTCCTGGTCTGTGCAACTCTCTCTCTCTCTCTGGTAAATAAATATATTGTTTTCCCTATATAGCATCGAATATCGTTATAATATTGTTTAAATAAAATTCAGAATTTCTGTATTATATCACAGAGATATTTATATAAGACAGAAGAAAACAAAATTAGGGACTGTCATCTGTGGATTTCTTTTTCTGAAATGTCTAATCTCCATGTTTTACATCTTCCCTATTGTCACCTTTTCTAGCATGCATACATATAAAGTTAAAAATTACTTCGTTAACATTAATGTTTGAGTTTTCCAGAGAACAAGGGATTTCCTGACAGAAATATTCAACTGCTTCAGAAAAAGAATGGGGCCCTACTTCATCGACTCCCCCTGAATCAACTTGATGCACCTGAATCGCCACAAATCATTGACATCACCAGACAAGCAGCACCTGAAAAATGGCTTGGAACTACATCACTCAACATATCTTCATACCAAGGAACTGGTACAGTGCACATTCTACAATCTGGCCAGAGCTTCAGAGAGAGTTTCCATCAATAGTATAACTCCAATAAGGAACTTCATCAAGCAACTCCTGCCAAACAGAGACTGTCTAACCTACTTAAAACTTTAATAAGCAAGCAATTATCTTCTCACATATTCCCATGCGATTGTCATTGTCCCATTCTCAGCACGATGTAGTTTTGAGAATTCCAAACTCCCTCTCCTACATTTGATTTGCAAAATAGTTTACACCTGATATGGGTAAGTCTTCAATTACCTAAATGTTGGGATGGGATTGCAAGGAGGTGTTCAGTCTTGTGAATAACATTTAGATAAGCTTAGGCTTAGATGGGATAGATGTTTGAGACATTTGGATTATTAACAAAGTAAGTTATGTTTTAAGTTTAAACACCTTCTTTAGACTAGAAGGGGAATTCTAGGAGGAAAGTTAAGACTGCACCATTAGACAGGTTGTGCAGATCCACGATCTGGACCCACAAGCATTCAAGGCTATGATGGGCTGTTTTGGGTAGGGAGAGCATGGCATATAAGGGAGACTTCACAAACTTCTCTAACGGCAGATCCAGAGGAATGATGTCCTCCTCTTGTTTCTCTGGGTGCATCCATTTCTGTAAACCAAACACAATATTAAGTGAATAAAAATATGAAAACCAATATGTGGGTTCTGTGGTGTTTCTGTTTAAAGAAGCCTATATTAGTTCATCCAGTACTGCTCAGGTTGTGCGAATTTGGTTAGCATCCTCATGGCTGCACTATTCACACAAAGCCTCACTACTATTTCTTGGCACCTGGATTTGTCGGAGTAGATGCCAAAGGTGAGGAAGACAACTGCATCTGGCAGAGTCTTTTGGTAGTCTAGTCTTTGCTAAAGACTTTATGGGTTATCAAAAAGGAAAAGGACATTGACTGAAAATTCATAATTGCCCCACATGAAATGTGGGTCCGTTTTTAGATATTGGTAAAATAATTCTTCCATCCCCACCACTGTTAAAATGAATTCTCTCAGGGAGACAGGCTCAAAGGTTGGGCCTTTGCTGACCCTAGCTTGTCCACCTCTGCTGACTCTTTTGGTTCTCCTTTGACAGCTCTTTCCAAATAAAACTGGAGTCATAGATTAAGCTGTTAATTCCAACAAAGCGCCATGATGATGTAGATACCAAAGTTTGAAGACAGCATTTCCATGTGTGTCTATTGTAGTTGGGCTACGGTCAAATCATACCCACTCTGCAGGAAGAATTTGCTGTCTTTTGCTATATTTGTAGCTTGCATTATGGGATACTGAAATTATTATTTCTAACACTTCTAGTTACACCAAAGTCAGGAGATAAGATACTTTGTTTCTTAAAAAGGAGAAAAAGAAATCATAACATTATTGCTTTGTGATAGAAAATTCCCAGTTGAGATTGACTGACACTGTCAACATGATTGATCTTGAGTAGGAGACTGCTCACAAACAGGATATGTGGCCCTCTTCCTGGAGGAAAGAACCTCAAGGCATTAATTTAATAGTTTAGTAAGGAACTCTCTCCTCTACGTCTCTCTATGTGTCCCTCAACTTGAATCTCTATCTGTCTCTGTCTGTCGCTCTGTCTGTCTGTCTCCTTTTCACTTGCTCTGTATCATTCTCTGTGTGTCACTCAGATTCTTTCTTCTATGTATATCTCTGTGACACACAGCTTGCCTTCTTTCTGTCTGTGTGTCAGCCTGACTCTCTTTCTGTCTGTTTCTTTAGCTCTGTCACAGAGCAATTCTCTTTTAATCTATTTATTTACCTCCAACAATGCTGTGCTTGTCTGTTTAGAATGAAGATAACTATATTCATGTCTGTTGCCTTGTCACAATCTAATCTCTCCATTGATGCTTGTGTATGTCACTCTCTCCCTCAAACTGTGTCTGTCTCATTATCTTTATCACTGTCTCTCTCTCTCCCTCTCTCTCTCTGCCATCTCTTTCTCACTCTTTTTCTGTCTCTTCATATCTCTCTTTGTATGTTTGTGTGTGTGTTTGTGTGTGTGTGCAAAATCTGCTGTGTCTTTCTCTAACTCTCTCCATTCTTGACAATCTCTACTATACATGTATTTGTTCTGTAAGCATCTCCCACACGACAAGTGATTTCTCTGTAAGGTTGACTCTTGTGTAGTCCCAGAAGGGAGCCTCATCCTATGGGAACATGAATGCTTTGTCTCCATTAAGTCACCAAGATAATAACCTACCCAAATAAAAACCATGAGCAGTGGCACTTTTGACATGAGTAGGACTGTGAAAAGAGTCAATGCTTTCTGCCTCTGTGGCTTCCACTATATCATTGTCATCTAATACATCATGACTGATGTTAGATATACCTTTACTAAACAGGGTCTTGCAGTGATA
>NW_024431943.1:0-571 GCF_017639785.1 Mesocricetus auratus
TTTTTTATTCTCCAGATTTATTTTGGTAAAAAAAATCAGATATAACCTTTCAAAAACTACATTAATGTTTAACATGCATTCAAATAACTTTCCTTTTATTCCAGTTTAAATTTAGATAGGAAATGAGGTTGCTTCACAAGTCAGTTCCTGGTCCCGATTCCATTCCCTCCCCTCCTCTCGTGCCCTCCCCCAAGCCCCCCCCCGTTATCCACTCATTCCCCCAGGGAGGGTGAGGCCCTCCATGGGGATGTCCATAGAATGTCATTTCATATAGGGCAGGGCCTAGACCCTTCCCCAAGAGTTCAGGGTGAGAGTGCAACTCACATTGTTCTATGGGAGTCCAAAGTCCATGTGTATACTTGGGATGGGTACTGATCGGCTGCCCAAGGCTCAATAGGTTCCCTATGCCTCCTCACTGACACCCAAATTCAGGGGGTATTGATCAGTCCCATCCTGGATTCCCAGGCTGATGCCTGGGATTCATGAGTTAACCTTTGTCTGGTCAGCTGATTCTGGGGGTTAAACCAGCCCAGTCTTAATCCCTTTGATTTTCTGTCCTCCCTCTCTGTTA
>NW_024431944.1:0-7162 GCF_017639785.1 Mesocricetus auratus
GGGCCACTCCCGGCTTCCATAAGAGCCGCCCACACAGGAAAGAGATCAGCCCCTCCAAGACCCCAACCCAGTGAGCCCAGCTTCAGGTAAGATTGGCTCTCCGGTTGGGACCACGCGCCCATCACCCATCCCCCTCCATCTTCGGGGCCGCTCCCGGCTTCCAGAAGAGCCGCCCACACAGGAAAGAGATCAGCCCCTCCAAGACCCCAACCCCAGGGAGTCGCAGCTTCAGGTGAGATTGGGTCTCCGGCTGGGACCACCCGCCCATCCCCCATCGCCCTCCATCTTCAGGGCAGATCCCGGCTTCCATAAGAGCCGCCCACACAGGAAAGAGATCAGCCCCTCCAAGACCCCAACCCAGCGAGCGCAGCTTCAGGTGAGATTGGGTCTCCAGTTGGGACCACCCGCCCATCACCCATCCCCCTCCATCTTCGGGGCCACTCCCAGCTTCCAGAAAGCCACCCACACAGAAAAGAGATCAGCCCCTCCAAGACCCCAACCCCAGGGAGTCCAGCTTCAGGTGAGATTGGGTCTCCGGCGGGGACCACCCGCCCATCACCCATCCCCCTCCATCTTCGGGGCCGCTCCCGGCTTCCAGAAGAGCCGCCCACACAGGAAAGAGATCAGCCCCTCCAAGACCCCAACCCAGCGAGCGCAGCTTCAGGTGAGATTGGGTCTCCAGCTGGGACCACCCGCCCATCACCCATCCTCCTCCATCTTCGGGGCCACTCCCGGCTTCCAGAAGAGCCACCCACACAGGAAAGAGATCAGCCCCTCCAAGACCCCAACCCCAGGGAGTCCAGCTTCAGGTGAGATTGGGTCTCCAGTTGGGACCACCCGCCCATCACCCATCCCCCTCCATCTTCGGGGCCGCTCCCGGCTTCCAGAAGAGCCGCCCACACAGGAAAGAGATCAGCCCCTCCAAGACCCCAACCCCAGGGAGTCCAGCTTCTGGTGAGATTGGGTCTCCGGCGGGAACCACCCGCCCATCACCCATCCCCCTCCATCTTCGGGGCCGCTCCCGGCTTCCAGAAGAGCCGCCCACACAGGAAAGAGATCAGCCCCTCCAAGACCCCAACACCAGCGAGGCCAGCTTCAGCTTCAGCTGCAGTAAGGAAGGAGACCAGTGGAGACAGAAAGCCCCCACCAACACCCACTGGAAGAAGAGATGGGAAGAAGACAGAATAAGAGATCACTCAGCAATAGAAACACCAACACGACCCCACCAGAATCCAGGGATCCAACACCAGCAAGACCTGAAAAGCACTACATAGATGAAAAAGAGGAGAAAGACCTTAAAAATTATTTCATGAAGATGATGGAGAGCCTCAAAGAAGAAACGAGGAAATCCCTTAAAGAAATAGAAGAAAAAACAAACAAAAAAATCCATGAAATGGGGGAAAATTCAAGAAATAAACAAATTTCTCAAAGAATCTAAAGAGCACCAAGAAAAAACAACCAAGAAAATTAAGGAAACAGCTCAAACAGTTGAAGGATTGAAAGCTGAAATAGAAACGATAAAGAAAACACAGAATGAAGGGATGCTGGAAATAGAAAAGCTCGGTAAACGGTCCGGAATTACAGATGCAAGTATCACCAATAGAATACAAGAGATAGAAGAGAGAATCTCAGGTGTTGAAGACTCATTAGAGGACATAGCATCGTCAACCAAAGAAAATCTCAAAACCAACAAATCCTTAACACAAAATATCCAGGAAATATGGGACACCGTGAAGAAGCCAAACCTGAGAATAATAGTTATAGAAGAAGGTGAAGAACTTCAACTTAAAGGTACAGAAAACATATTCAACAAAATCATAGAAGAAAACTTCCCTAACCTAAAGAAAGATATGCCTATGAAAGTACAGGAATCTTACAGAACACCAAATAGGCTTGACCAGAAAAAGAAGTCACCTCGCCATATGATAATCAAAACATCAAACCTACAGAGCAAAGAGAAAATATTAAGAGCAGCTACAGAAAAAGGCCAAGTAACATATAAAGGCAGACCTATCCGAATTACACCTGACTTCTCAACGGAAACGATGAAAGCCAGAAGATCCTGGTCAGATGTCCTACAATCGCTAAGGGAACAAGGATGCCAGCCCAGACTACTATATCCAGCAAAGCTCTCAATTACCATAGATGGAGAAAACAAAATATTCCATGACAAAGCCAGATTTAAACAATACGTATCCATGAATCCAGCTCTACAGAAAATGCTAGAAGGAAAACCTAGAGCCAAGGAAGATAACTACAGTCACAAAGACACAGGCAATATATAATCATACTTTTCAAAACACTAAAAGAAAAAGGGAGGAGAAACTACACAAAATAACTTAACTAACAATAAATCAAGCGCAAACAAGGATCACCAATCAATGGTCATTAATATCCCTCAATGTCAATGGCCTCAACCTACCTATAAAAAGACACAGACTAGCAGAATGGATACGAAGACAGAACCCTTCCTTCTGCTGCATACAAGAAACACATCTCAACACCAAAGACAGACGTTATCTCAGAGTAAAGGGCTGGGAAAAGATCTTCCAATCAAACGGCCCCAAGAAACAAGCGGGCGTAGCAATCCTAATATCTAACAAATTAGACTTCAAATTAAAATCAATCAAAAGAGATGAAGAAGGGCACTTCATATTCATCAAAGGAAAAATACATCAAGACTAAGTCTAGATTTTAAATATCTACGCCCCAAATACAAAGGCACCTACATTCGTGAAAGAAACATTACTAAAGCTCAAAATGCACATAAAATCTCACACACTAATAGTAGGAGACTTCAACACTCTGCTCTCACCGCTAGATAGGACCTCCAGACAGAAACTTAACAAAGAAACAAAAGAATTAATAGAAGTTATGACCCAACTGGGTTTAACAGACATCTATAGAACATTCCACCCAAATACAAAGGGATATACCTGCTTCTCGGCACCACATGGAACCTTCTCTAAAATTGACCACATAATAGGAAACATAGCAAATCTCCACAGATACAAAAAATTGGAATAACCCCCTGCATCTTATCAGACCACCATGCATTACCATTAGAATTCAACAATAACACAAATCGCAGAAACCCTACAAACTCATGGAAATTGAACAATGCACAATTGCACCATCCCTGGGTAAAGGAACAAATAAAAAAAGAAATTAAAGACTTCCTCGATTTCAATGAGAATGAAGACACAACATACACAAACTTATGGGACACTTTGAAAGCAGTGCTGAGAGGAAAGTTTATAGCACTAAGTGCCCACATGAAAAAACAGTCATACTAGAGAATTAATACCAGAGCTGAATTTTCTAGAACAAAAAGAAGCAAACTCCCCCAGGAGGAGCAGACGCCAGGAAATAATCAAATTGAGGGCTGAAATCAATCAAGTAGAAACCAGGAAAACATTGAGAAGAATCAATGAAACAAAGAGTTGGTTCTTTGAGAAAATCAACAAAATAGACAAACCTCTGTCCAAACTAACCAAAAGACAGAGAGAGAACATGCTAATTAACAAAATCAGGGATGAGAAAGGGGACATAACAACGGACTCTGAGGAAATCAAGAGAATCATCAGGGCATACTTTGAAAATCTGTACTCCACAAAATTTGAAAATTTAAAGGAAATGGACAATTTCCTGGATAGATATCACTTGCCAAAACTAAATCAAGAACAGATAAATAATCTAAACAGACCTATAACCCCTAATGAAATAGAAGCAGGCATCAAAAGTCTCCCAAACAAAAAAAGCCCAGGCCCAGATGGCTTCAGTGCAGAATTCTACCAGAAATTCAAAGAAGAGCTCATTCCAATACTAGTCAAAGTATTCAACACTATAGAAGCAGGAGGCTCACTGCCAAACTCTTTCTACGAGGCTACAATTACCTTGATACCCAAGCCACACAAACACACAACTAAGAAAGAGAACTATAGACCAATTTCCCTCATGAACATTGATGCAAAAATACTCAATAAAATACTTGCAAACAGGATTCAGGAACACATCAGAAAAATCATCCACCATGATCAAGTAGGCTTCATTCCAGGAATGCAGGGATGGTTCAACATTAGAAAATCTATCAATGTAATCCAGCATATTAACAATCTGCGAAAGAAAAACCACATGATCATCTCACTAGATGCTGAAAAAGCCTTTGACAAAATCCAGCACCCCTTCATGATAAAGGTCCTAGAGAGATCAGGGATAACAGGAACGTACCTGAATATAATAAAAGCAATATACAGTAAACCAACAGCTAACATCAAACTAAATGGAGAGAAACTCAAAGCAATTCCTCTAAAATCAGGAATAAGACAAGTCTGTCCACTCTCTCCATATCTCTTCAATATTGTACTTGAAGTTCTGGCTACAGCAATAAGACAACAAAAGGAGATAAAGGGGATTCAAATAGGAAAAAAAGAAGTCAAACTTTCATTATTTGCAGATGATATGATAGTTTACATAAGTGACCCAAAAAACTCCGCAAGGTTACTCCTAGAGCTGATAAACACCTTCAGCAATGTGGCAGGATACAAGGTAAACTCAAAAAAATCAGTGGCCCTATTATATACAGATGATGAAGTGACTGAGAAAGAAATCAGAGAAACATCACCTTTTACAATAGCCAAAAACAGCATCAAATATCTGGGGATAATGTTAACCAAGGAAGTGAAAGACCTGTATATCAAGAACTTTGTGTCTTTGAAGAAAGAAATCAAAGAAGATACCAGAAAATGGAAAGATCTCCCATGCTCCGGGATTGGTAGGATCAACATAATAAAAATGGCAATCTTGCCAAAAGCAGTCTATAGATTCAATGCAATCCCTATCAAAATTCCATCACAATTCTTCAAGGACCTGGAAAGAACATTAATCAACTTTATATGGAAAAACATAAGGCCCAGGATAGCCAAAACATCCCTATACAATAAAGGAACTTCAGGAGGCATCACCATACCTGACTTCAAGCTCTATTATAGAGCTATAATCCTGAAAACAGCTTGGTATTGGCCCAAAAATAGGCAGGTAGACCAATGGAACCGAATCGAAAGCCCTAATTTTAACCCACACACCTATGAACACCTGATTTTTGACAAAGAAGCTAAAACTGTACAGTGGAAAAAAGAAAGCATCTTCAACAAATGGTGCTGGCATAACTGGGTAATGGTATGCAGAAGACTGCAGATAGATCCATGTTTATCGCCTTGTACAAAACTTAAGTCCAAATGGATCAAAGATCTCAACATACATCCAGCCACACTGAAACTTTTAGAAGAGAAAGTGGGAGATACTCTTCAACGAGTTGGTACAGGAGACCACTTCCTAAACATAACACCAGTGGCACAGGCACTGAGATCAACAATTAACAAATGGGACCTTCTGAAACTAAAAAGCTTCTGTAAGGCAAAGGACACAATCAAAAAGACAAAAAGGCTGGCCACAGAATGGGAAAAGATATTCACTAACCCTACATCTGACAGAGGGCTAATCTCCAAAATTTACAAAGAACTCAAGAAACAAGTCTCCAAAACACCAAAGGATCCACTTGAAAGGTGGGGTACAGAGCTAAATAGAGAATTCTCAGTAGAGGAGGCTAAAATGGCCAAGAGACACTTAAGAAAGTGCTCAACATCCTTAGCCATCAGGGAAATGCAAATCAAAACAACTCTGAGATACCATCTTACTCCTGTCAGAATGACTAGAATCAAAAACACCGAAGACAATTTATGCTGGAGAGGATGTGGAGAGAGAGGAACACTCCTCCACTGCTGGTGGGAATGCCGACTCATACAGCCTCTTTGGAAATCAGTATGGAGATTCCTCAGGAAAATGGGAATTAATCTACCACTAGACCCAGCAATTCCACTCTTAGGCATTTATCCAAATGAGGCAGGTTCATACAACAAGGGCATCTGCTCCACTATGTTCATAGCAGCATTGTCTGTAATAGCCAGAACCTGGAAGCAACCTAGATGCCCCTCAACTGAAGAGTGGATAGAAAAAATGTGGTACATTTACACATTGGAGTATTACTCAGCAGAAAAAAACAATGGAATCTTGAAATTCGCAGGGAAATGGATAGCACTGGAAGAAACCATCCTGAGTGAGGTAACCCAGTCGCAAAAAGACAAACATGGTATGTACTCACTCATATATGGATTTTAAATATGGATCAGGATAGTGCCAGTCTGCACTTCCACAGATAGAGAGTCTGGGAAACAGGAAAGAACCTAAAAGATATGCATATATGCATAGTACCCAAGAGAAGAGGATGGAGACAAGATCCTCTGAATGGATGGGGAACACAGCGAGGGGAGGGGTAGTGGGACCTGGGAAGAATAGAGGGGGTAAAGAGGAAGGGAGTTTGTCATGGGGGAACAGGAAGGTGAGGAGGTGGGGGTAAAATAGGGGGAAGAGGGAATCAGGATTGAAGACAGATCAGGCACCAGAGTGACCTCGAGTGATCTAAAGGTATAACATCAATTGGCAAGCTAAGCAATAGTGGAAGGACCACCTCGAATGCCCATTCCTGATAATGAACTTGATGTCTATAACCATCCGGGAGCCTTCATCCTGTGACTGATGGAAGCAGAGGCAAACACACAACTAAGCACTGAACTGAACCCAAGGAACCCAGTAACAGAGAGAGAGGAGTGATGAGCAAATTGGCAAAGAATGGGCTGGCAAAACCAGCAGAGACAGCTGATCTGAACAGGGGAGTGCTCTTGGACCCCAGACCGACAGTGGGGAGGCCAGAATGGGACTGATCTGGACCCCCCCAAATGTGAGTGTCAGTGAGAAGGCCTGGGCAACCTATGGGGCCCTGAGCTGTGGATCAGTGTCTATCCCTGGTATACAATCTGTCTTCATGTACCTATAGCACAAAGAGAGATGCTCTCTCAGCCTGGACTCTTAGGGGAGTGCCTTGACCCTACCAAGAGTAAAATGACAGACTCTAGATATCCCCTATGTGGAAGGATTTGGCAATAGGGTGGGAGGGAGGGTGGAAGGGGAGTGCGGGAGGAGGGGAGGGAGAGGGAACTGGGATTGACATGTAAAACAAGCTATTTAAAATAAAAATAAAAAATGATAATAAAGAAAAAGACAGTGAATCTTCTAATTGTCCTGGGAGAGATTGTCCTCCACAGCG
>NW_024431945.1:0-512 GCF_017639785.1 Mesocricetus auratus
ACTGTTTGTGAACCTAGGTGCTTAACTTCATGAAAACTCACAATACAACACTGTGTGAGAAACTACAAGCTTAACTTCATGAAAACTAATGATACAATTCTGTGTGACATTCTGCTTGCTTAACTCATGAAAACTTACGACACAACACTGTTTGTGAAACTAAGTGCTTAACTTCATGAATACTAACGATACAACACTGTTTGTGAAACAGTGTGCTTACTTTCATGAAAACTAACAATACAACACTGTGTGAGAAACTACATGCTTAATTTCATGAAAACTAACGATACAACACTGTGTGAGAAACTACATGCTTAATTTCATGAAAAGTAACGATACAACACTGGTTGTGAATCTACTTGCTTAACTTCATGAAATCTGTTGATACAACACTGTGTGAGAAACCACATGCTTAACTTGATGAAAACTAACGATACCAAACTGTTTGAGAATCTGCATGCTTATCTTCATGAAAACTAACGATACAACATTGTTTGTGAAACTACGCGCTT
>NW_024431946.1:0-16808 GCF_017639785.1 Mesocricetus auratus
AAAAATTGTGTGGGGAGCCGCCCCCACATTCTCCATTACAAGATGGCGCTGACACCTGTTGTCAGTTGGAGTAAACAACCTTGGTGCGCATGTGCCTGCTACTTTTCCATCCCTTACTCTCTGCCTCTCCCGTGGTGTCATATGGGCTGATGAGCAGGAGCCAGTCAGGAGATGACACGTCCGAGGTGGGGACTGCTGAGCTATATAAGGGTTGGGCTTTTCGCTCCCCGGGTCTCCGCTCTGTAAGCTTATGCTCTCCCTCTCAAGACGCATTAAAGCTGTTCTGCAGAAGGATCCTAAGTGTGCCGCGTCGTTCTTGCTGGCGAGACGGTAGCGCGGGACATCTGGTGCAGAAACCCGGGAACTCAAGACCTCATCATCGTCAGCACCATCGGAGACCCCTTGGACTCAAGGAGGATTCAGAACTGCAGGTAACTACGCTCGGAGAGGTATGTTATTCTGGGACTTTGGATTGGAGCCTCTGTTACAATTGTTACATCGTTACAATTGTTAGGATAAGCGGCAGTGCCTGACTGTGTGCTTTAGTCTCTTGTAAAAGAGCTGCGTGCAGTCATTACTTTTGTTTCATTTGCTCCCATAAGTCGGACTTAGATAAGCTGCAGGTGTTTATTTTTATCATGGGCTCCTCTCAATCTAGAGGATGAAAACTGTCAAGGGGCTGTAGCAGAGGGACGAGATGTCCTTGAAGAAGTTCAGGATAGCATGTCAGAAACCAAGCGTAGTGAGAGGTTAGGTGCACGTAAAAAGAAACCGGTTGTAACTAAGAAAGATAACCCCCCCCACGGTAAATCTAAGGATAAGGGGGAGCCCTTACAGTCCCCAAGAGGGACATTAGAAGATAAACAAAAAAGTGGAGAAGGCTTATACCCTTTTCAGGAACTGGAAGCTTGCACAAATGCAAGTCACACATACTACAGGCCTGCCCTACAATCCTCAGGGACAAGGCATCGTGGAGCGAGCACATTGCACACTTAAGTCTTACCTAATAAAACAAAAAGCGGGAATTATGAAGGAGTTGCCCCCAACACCAAGAGTGGCTATTGCCATGGCATTGTTTACTATGAATTTTTTATTAATATTTTTTTTATTTTCCATTTTAAATTTAGATAAGAAATAAGGTTGCTTCACAAGTCAGTACGAGGTCCCTCTCCCTTTCCCTCCCCTCCTCCCGTGCCCTCCCCCCCATCCCCCCCCCGTTATCCCCTCATTCCCCCAGGGAGGGTGAGGCCCTCCATGGGGGTGTCCATAGTCTGTCATTTCATATAGGGCAGGGCCTAGACCCTTCCCCAAGAGTTCAGGGTGAGAGTGCACCTCACATTGTTCTATGGGAGTCTAGAGACCGTGTGTATACTTGGGATGGGTACTGATCTGCTGTCCAAGGCTCAATAGATTACCTAGGCCTCCTCACTGACACCCAGATTCAAGGGGTCTTGATCAGTCCCATGCTGGATTCCCAGGCTGATGCCTGGGATTCAAGAGTTAACCTTTGTCTGGTCAGCTGTTTCTGGGGGTTCAACCAGCCCAGTCTTAATCCCTTTGATCATCAGTCCTCCCTCTCTGATACTGGCTTTCTTGAGTTCAGCTCAGTACTTAACCAGCCAGTAAATGAAGTTTCTGTTTCCCAGACTCTCTGGCAATAGGATTGTAGGCTGGCACTCCCCAGATCTATGTCTAAAATCCATATATGAGAGAGTACATGCCATGTTTCTCTTTTTGTGACTGGGTTACCTCACTGAGGATGGTTTCTTCTAGTGTCATCCATTTGCCTGCGAATCTCATGATTCCATTATTTTTTTCTGCTGAATAGTACTCCATTGTGTAGATGTACCACATTTTTCTCTATCCATTCTTCGGGTGAGGGACATCTAGGTTGCTTCCAAGTTCTGGCTATTACAAATAAAGCTGCTATGAACATAGTGGAACAGACATCTTTGTTATATGAATGGGCATCTTTTGGATATATGCCTAAGAGTGCAGTTGCTGGGTCTTGTAGTAGGTTTATTCCCATTTTTCTGAGGAATCTCCATACTGATTTCCAAAGTGGCTGAACCAGTTGGCACTCCCACCAGCAATGGAGGAGTGTCCCCCTTTCACCACATCCTCTCCAGCATAAATTGTCATTGGTGTTTTTGATTTTAGCCATTCTGACAGGAGTGAGATGGTATCTCAGAGTTGCTTTGATTTGCATTTCCTAGATGGCTAAGGATGTTGAGCACTTTCTCAAGTGCCTCTCAGCCATTTTAGACTCCTCTATTGAAAACTCTCTATTTAGTTCTGCAGCCCACTTCTTAATTGGGTCCTTTGCTGTTTTGGAGACTTGCTTCTTGAGTTCTTTGTAAATTTTGGAGATCAACCCTCTGTCAGATGTGGGATTAGTGAATATTTTTTCCCATTCTGTGGGCTGCCTTTATGTCTTGCTGACTGTGTCCTTTGCCTTACAGAAGCTTCTCAGTTTCAGTAGGTCCCATTTATTAATTGTTGATCTCACTGTCTGTGCTACTGGTGTTATGTTCAGGAAGCTGTCTCCTGTACCAATTCGTTCAAGGGTACCACCCACTTTCTCTTCTAAGAGGTTCAGTGTGGCTGGATTTATGTTGAGGTCTTTGATCCATTTGGACTTAAGTTTTGGGCATGGCGATAAACATGGATCGATCCGCATTTTTCTACATGCCAGTCTCCAATTATGCCAGCACCATTTGTTGAAGATGCTTTCTTTATTCCATTGTATATTTTTAGCTTCTTTGTCAAAGATCAGATGTTCGTACGTATGTGGGTTAATACCCAGATTTTCAATTCGATTCCATTGGTCTGCCTGTCTATTTTTGTGCCAATACCAAGCTGTTTTCAGGACTATAGCTCTATAATAGAGCTTGAGGTCAGGGATAGTGATGCCTCCGGACGTTGCCTTGTTGAACAGGGTTGTTTTGGCTATCCTGGGTCTTTTGTTTTTCCATACAAAATTGATTATTGTTCTTTCAAGGTCTGTGAAGAATTGTGCTGGGATTTTAATGGGGATAGCATTGAATCTGTAGATTGCTTTTGGCAGGATTGCCATTTTTACTACATTGATCCTACCTATCCAAGAGCATGGGAGATCTTTCCATTTTCTGAGGGCTTCTTTAATTTCTTTCTTTAACGATGCAAAGTTCTTACGATACAGGTCTTTCACTTGTTTGGTTAGCGTTACCCCAAGGTATTTTATGTTGTTTGTGGCAATTGTAAAGGGTGATGTTTCTCTGATTTCTCTTTCAGCCCTTTTATCATCTATATATAGTAGGGCTACTGATTTTCTTGAGTTGATCTTGTAACCTGCCACTTTGCTGAAGGTGTTAATCAGCTGTAAGAGTTCCCTGGTAGAGTTCTTTGGGTCATTGATGTAAACTATCATATCGTCTGCAAACAGTGAAAGTTTGACTTCTTCCTTCCCAATTTGTATCCCCTTGATCCCCCTTTGTTGTCGTATGGCTATAGCTAGAACTTCAAGTACCATGTTGAAAAGGTATGGAGAGAGTGGACAGCCTTGTTTTGTTCCTGATTTTAGAGGAATTGCGTTGAGTTTCTGTCCATTTAGTTTGATGTTGGCTGTTGGTTTACTGTATATAGCTTTTATTATGTTTAAGTATGTCCCTGTTATCCCAGATCTCTCCAAGACCTTTATCATGAAGGGGTGTTGGATTTTGTCAAAGGCTTTTTCAGCATCTAGTGAGATGATCATGTGATTTTTGTTTTTCAGCTTGTTTATATGGTGGATTACGTTGATGGATTTTCGTATGTTGAACCATCCCTGCATCCCTGGGATGAAACCTTCTTGATCGTGGTGAATGATTGTTTTGATGTGTTCTTGGATCCGATTTGCCAGTATTTTATTGAGTATTTTTGCATCAATGTTCATGAGGGATATTGGTCTGAAGTTCTCTTTCTTGGTTGTATCTTTGTGTGGCTTGGGGATCAAGGTTATTGAAGCCTCATAGAAAGAGTTTGGCAAAGACCCTTCTGCTTCTATTGTGTGGAACACTTTGAGAAGAATTGGTATGAGCTGTTCTTTGAATTTGTGGTAGAATTCTGCACTGAGGCCATCTGGACCTGGACTTTTTTTGGTTGGGAGACTTTTGATGACAGCTTCTATTTCCATAGGGGTTATAGGTCTATTTAAATTGCTTATCTGTTCTTGATTTAGTTTTGGCAAATGATAGCTGTCCAGGAAGTCATCCATTTCCTTTAAATTTTCGAATTTTGTGGAGTACAGGTTTTCAAAGTATGACCTAATGATTCTCTGGATTTCCTCAGAGTCTGTTGTTATGTTCCCCTTTTCATTTCTGATTTTGTTAATTTGCGTGTTCACTCTCTGCTGTTTGGTAAGTTTGGACAAAGGTGTGTCTATCTTGTTGATTTTCTCAAAGAACCAACTCTTCGTTGCATTGATTCTTTGTATTGTTTTCCTGGTTTCTACTTTGTTGATTTCAGCCCTCAATTTGATTATTTCCTGGTGTCTACTCCTCCTGGGGGAGTTTGCTTCTTTGTGTTCTAGAGCTTTCAGCTGTGATGTTAATTCTCTGGTATAACTGTTCTCCTGTTTCTTCATGTGAGCACTTAGTGCTATGAACTTCCCCCTAGCACTGCTTTCAAAGTGTCCCATAGGTTTAGGTATGTTGTGTCTTCATTCTCATTGAATTCGAGGAATTCTTTAATTTCTTTTTTTATTTCCTCTTTGACCCAGGGATGGTGCAGTTGAGCATTATTCAATTTCCATGAGTTTGTAGGTTTTCTGCAATTTGTGTTGTTGTTGAATTCTAATTTTAAGGCATGGTGGTCTGATAAGATGCATGGAGTTATTCCAATTTCTTTGTAGCTGCTGAGGTTTGATATGTTGCCAAGTATGTGGTCGATTTTTGAGAAGGTTCCATGTGGTGGTGAGAAGAAGGTATATTCTTTTTTATGTGGATGAAATGTTCTATAGATATCTGTTAATCCCAGTTGGGTCATTACTTCTATTAGACCCTTTGCTTCTTTCTTGAGTTTCTGTCTGGTATTCTTGTCTACTGGTGAGAGTGGTGTGTTGAAATCTCCCACTATAACTGTGTGGGGCTTTAGATGAGATTTAAGTTCTAATAATGTTTCTTTAACGAATGTGGATGCCTTTGTATTGGGGGCATAGATGTTCAGGATAGACACTTCATCTTGCTGGGTTTCACCTGTGATGAGTATGTAAAGACCTCCTTCATCTCTTTTGATTGATTTTATTTTAAAGTCTAGTTTGTTATATATTAGGATTGCTACCCCTGCTTGTTTCTTGGGTCCATTTGATTGAAAAATTTTTCCCAACCTTTAACTCTCAAGTAATGTCTGTCTTTGAGGGTGAGGTGTGTTTCTTGTATGCAGCAGAAGGAAGGGTTCTGTCTTCGAATCCATTCTGCTAGTCTGTGTCTTTTTATGGGTGAGTTAAGGCCGTTAATATTAAGGGATATTAATGACCATTGATTGCTCATCCTTCTTCGATTTGCGATGGTTGTTGTTGGTGGAATTATGTGTGGAATTTCACCCCTTTGTTCTTTTGGCTGTTGGTAGAGAGAGATTCTCTAATGCTTATGTTTTTCTGGTTGTAGTTAGCTTCCTTGGGTTGGAGTTTTCCTTCCAAAATTTTCTGTAGGGCTGGGTTAGTGGACACATATTGCTTGAATCTAGTTTTGTCATGGAATATCTTGTTTTCTCCGTCTATAGTGATTGAGAGCTTTGCCGGGTATAGTAGTCTGGGCTGGCATCCATGGTCTCTTAGTGTAGGTAGAATATCTATCCAGGACCTTCTGGCTTTCAGAGTTTCCATGGAGAAATCAGGTGTAATTCTGATAGGTCTGCCTTTATATGTTATTTGACCTTTTTCCTTAGCTGCTCTTAATATTCTTTCTTTATTCTGTATGTTTGGGCTCTTGATTATTATGTGGCGAGGGGATATTTTTTTTTGTGGTCCACTCTATTTGGTGTTCTATAGGCTTCTTGTACCTTCATTGGCATGTCTTTCTTAAGGTTGGGAAAGTTTTCTTCTATGATTTTGTTGAATATGCCTTCTGCCCCTTTGAGGTGGATTTCTTCTCCTTCTTCTATACCTATTATTCTTAGGTTTGGTCTTTTCATGGTGTCCCATAATTCCTGGATGTTTTGTGTTAAGGATTTGTTGAATTTAAGGTTTTCTATGGTTGATAAATCCATTTCTCCTAATGTATCTTCAACACTTGAGATTCTCTCTTCCATCTCTTCTATTCTGTTGGTAATGCTTGTATTGGTAGTGCCTGACTGTTTGTCCAGCTTTTCTATTTTCTGCCTTTCTTCAGATTGTGTTTTTTTTAGTGACTCTATTTCAGTTTTCAACCCTTGCAGCGTTTGCATTGCTTCTTGCAATTTTCTGTTTATCTGTTCGTCCGTTTGTTGCCTTTTATGAATTTTTTGGTTTGTTCTTTCTTCCATTTCTTGCATTTTTTGGTTTGCTTTTTGTTCCATTTCTTGGATTTTGTGCTTTGTTTCTTCTTCCATTTCCTGCCTTTTTTGGTTTGTTTCTTCCTCCATTTTTTTCATTTTTTGCTTTGTTTTTTCTACCATTTCTTGCATTTTTTGCTTTGTTTCTTCTTCCATTTCCTGCCTTATTTGGTATGTTTCTTCTTCTAATTCTTGCATTTTTTGCTTTGCTTTTTCTTCCATTTCTTGCATTTTTTGCTTCATTTCTTCTTCCATTTCGTGCCTTTTTTGGTTTGTTTTTTCTTCCAATTCTTGCATTTTTTGGTTTGTTTTTTCTTCCATTTCTTGCATTTTTTGGTTTGTTTTTTCTTCCATTTCTTTGAGGGATTTTCCAATATCCTCTTTTAGGGCCTCTATCATTTTCATGAAAGTGCTTTTAAGGTCGTTCTCTTCTGCTTCCTTCGCGTTGGAATATTGGGGTCTTGCTGGTGTGGAGTCTCTAGAATCTGGCGGTGTCATATTTGTTTTTCTGTTGCTGACTGTGTTTTTGTATTGTCTCTTTCCCATCTCTTCTTCTAGTGGGTGCAGAAAGAGCCCCTTCCTGGTCTGGGGACCAGAGTTCCCTTTGGTGGGTGCTAGTAAGTCCAGTAATCTGGTGGTTCTTCTATGCCTTGTCCAAATGCTGGTCCGTGGGTAGAGAAGAAGAACAGGAATCTGGGGCGCTTAGCCTCCTACCTGGTCCCCTGGACCCTATGCTGGGTCCTGTTGTACCTGATCCGGAACTGCTACTCCCCTGGTCTCCCTGGCTCTTGGAGTTTCCTGGTCTCTTTGGTGGGAGAGAAGATCTGGAGTCTGGGGTGCTTGGCTCCCGCCGGGATTGGGAGCTCTGTGCAGTTCCCAGGCGATCTGCAGGCTCTGGAACACAGGCCGGGAAGCTGGCCTGTTTACCTGATGCTCCCGCTGGGATTGGGAGCTCTGTGCAGTTCCCAGGCGATCTGCAGGCTCTGGAACACAGGCCGGGAAGCTGGCCTGTTTACCTGATGATGCTAGAGGGACAGCTACTTCCCTGTACTCCCAGCCTCCTCTCCTTTCCTGGAATCGTTGGTGGGAGAGAAAATCTGGAGTCTGGGGTGCTTGGCTCCCGCCGGGATTGGGAGCTCTGTGCAGTTCCCAGGCGATCTGCAGGCTCTGGAACACAGGCCGGGAAGCTGGCCTGTTTACCTGATGCTCCCGCCGGGATTGGGAGCTCTGTGCAGTTCCCAGGCGATCTGCAGGCTCTGGAACACAGGCCAGGAAGCTGGCCTGTTTACCTGATGATGCCAGAGGGACAGCTACTTCCCTGTGCTCCCAGCCTTCTCTAGTTTCCTGGACTCGTTGGTGGGAGAGAAGATCTGGAGTCTGGGGTACTTGGCTCCCGCCGGGATTGGGACCTCTGTGCAGTTCCCAGGCGATCTGCAGGTTCTGGAACACAGGCCGGGAAGCTGGCCTGTTTACCTGATGCTTCCGCCGGGATTGGGAGCTTTGTGCAGTTCCCAGCGATCTGCAGGCTCTGGAACACAGGCCGGGAAGCTGGCCTGTTTCTACTATGAATTTTTTTAATCTGGATGATAAGGGTCAAAATGCAGCAACAAGGCATTGCTCGGATCCGCAAAGGCCCAGATCCTATTCTAATAAGATCCAGGGGAGCTGTTTGTGTTTTTCCACAGAATGAAGAAAATCCCTTTTGGGTCCCAGAACGACTCACCAGAACCGTTATGGAGCAAAAGGATGGCGAGACATTCCCGTGACAAAGAGGAACAACTTGACATTGATGGCACTAATTGCAATGAATTGGACCTATGAATTTGAGCAGATGCTTCGCGAATTGAGGGTCGCCATTGTTCAGATTAATTCTACCCACCTTGACCTGTCCTTCATGGAGGGATTGTCTTTGTGGATTTCTTCAGCTGTTTCATATTTCAAAGAATGGGTGGGGGTGGGATTGTTTGGAGCAGTCCTATGCTGGGGAATAGTGTTTATTCTCTGGCTGGTCTGCAAGCTCAGAACCCGAAACAAAAGAGATAAGGTGGTCATAGCACAAGCACTGGCTGCGCTCGAGCAAGGGGCGTCAACCGATATCTGGTTGACTATGCTTAAGCAATAGGCTGCCGACTGAACAGCTCCTGCACACCCGGAACTTAGGTTCATTGCACAGGGTAGAGTGTTTAGTCTGGCCTCCCAAGAGGGGTGTTGAGCAAAGGCATCGCACAGAGAGATATTTTCCTCTGAGAGACATGTTGTCCTTCATAAGGGTTACCTGCTGTATTTTTTCCCTTTTCCCAGAAAAAGGCAGAGGACAGGTCGGAAGGATCCCGGATTTTGATGAATCTAGGGATAGGTTTCGTACACATCTCACTAATTTTGTTCTTTGGGAAGTTCAACCACTGTCTCTATCCTCTAATGTCCTGGGAGAGCCTGTTTGCTATTAAAACAAAAAGGGGGAGATATGGGGAGCTGCCCCCACATTCTCCGTTACAAGATGGCGCTGACACCCGTTGTCAGTTGGAGTAAACAACCTTGGTGCGCATGTGCCTGCTACTTTTCCATCCCTTACTCTCTGCCTCTCCCGTGGCGTCATATGGGCTGATGAGCAGGAGCCAGTCAGGAGATGACATGTCCGAGGCGGGGACTGCTGAGCTACATAAGGGTTGGGCTTTTCGCTCCCCGGGTCTCTGCTCTGTAAGCTTATGCTCTCCCTCTCAAGACGCATTAAAGCTGTTCTGCAGAAGGATCCTAAGTGTGCCGCGTCGTTCTTGATGGCTAGATGGTAGCGCGGGACAATATTCAATGTCACATGTTGGGAAGAAATTACCATTGATGCAATACAGTTCTTGATGTCAGACAGCACACAGGAGATGAGGGAGGTTTGCATCACTGTGATTTTGAAATCTTCCTGTTTTACATAGAGAGGCTCAAGTTGGTCAGGATCCTTATTGAATCATCTCTCAAAATATAAAATACAAAATGGCCATTCAGGAAATTTCCATACCACATTTCCTGAATTTAACCATTTCACAGCCCAGGCTTCTTTGATCTGGAACAAAAACAAGGCCTGAGCACAGTTGATTCTCAAAAACTGAAAATCTGTGTAATCCACTAAGCATTCTGCTTCTTGATCTGTGCACATGGTACTCATCAGATGGCCAGGGTTCTAGAAAGTAAGTGACAGCACAAGCTACCTGTCATCCTGGAGTGATGAACTTCTGGTCAACAAATTCAATATGCACCATTGTTTGAGAAAATGCCAGGATCAGATAATCAGAAGAGAAGCTGGATGCCAAGAACAAAAAGAAGATACCACCTGTCTTTCCACACAACCTTGATCTCTCATTCTGTCATTACTCTTCACTCTGGTATTTAAATGTTAACCCTCCCTCAGTGGTGAGTATAATAGGATATGCCAACTCATGTGTTCCTTTCTTCAGAATATCAAGACCAGGCTTCTGAATCTCATCCTCTCCCACAAAAACATGCTTACTGTACTCAATCTTACCTTCACGTGATGATTCACACTGATCAGGGCCTTGGAATCCATGTTGAGTTCACTTCCCCTTGAAAACTCACTGAACTCCTCACTACCTGAAGGTGTCCTGGAAAACAGTTCACACACCACACTCTCCACTGCTTCACACTGAACCTGTGGCTGTCATCAAGGGTTGCACCATAATTAAGAATTCGTCTTAAATATGACCCCTATGGCCATCATTTGTCATAGAGAAGTCATGGTTGCTGGACTTGTTAAGGGGGAAATCAGCATCATGGGTGGCAAGTCCTAATTACCTTCCGACTGTGGAGAAAACAATGTTAATGTAATATCAAATGTGAGTTATAAATACATAGGTGCTTGCCCCTGAGACAAAATTCATTAAAGGACCAGGCTCATTGTGTGTGTGTGTGTGTGTGTGTGTGTGTGTGTGTGTGTGTGTGTGTGTGTGTTTCTTTAAGAGCAATGTTTGTTGGAGAGCAGTGTAGGGTAAGAATGTTTGAAAACTTGGTCTCAACCTTAGCACATCATATGGAATGTTGGGTTGGCGGTCAGGTGATTTGATAGACACCACTGTGTGTGGCACTGCAGTAGAAGTTAATGTGCATCATGGCACAGTAATATTAGTAGAGCCTGAGTCACAGCACATTGTGTGTTTGAGGAGGAGTCCATCGGGAATGGTGACTGACACTGAAGGTGTGAAAGGGAGAGACGTAGGATGTCCAATGGGTCACTAATGGGCAGGAAACTTAAAGAGTGTGACAGGAGGTGAGGTTCACACCATGTTCTGACAGCTATGGATAGTGTGATAGGAGGTCAAACAAGACCTGATACCTAGAAGAAGATGTGTGGTCACAGAAGAGGTGGGGTGTTTAAAGGGCCTGAAGAATAACTATGCATAGCAATGGGGAAGAGTAGGACAGGGCATGTAGCAGAGCACAATAAGTATTCAATACAGGTTAGATGATGGGATGAATATGTGTCAATCCAGGTCTGTTAATATTAGAGTAGGTTGGCGGAGGCTGCTCTGTTTTCCAGAGGACCCTGAAGGTAAGTGCATGTTTGAGGCATTAGGGAAGTCACCAGGCATGATACACATTGATGAATTTGAGACTACTGTAGGGGGATGTTTATTCAAAATACCTTCAGCTACTTTTATAAGATGTGTCATTGCCTGAGTGCTGTTTCAATACCTAGCAGGGTTGACATCCTAAGAGTGTATGTGTTTTGATGTCATGAGGTTTCCTATGAGGACTAATGTTAACACTGGAGAATGTTACTTGTGTGGTGGGATGTAGAAGATGGCCTGATAACTTTGAGTGCATGTGGTTCTTCCATGGTGTGGTGCTATCCTGTGGAACCCATAATAGCTGTGCATTTTGGGCAGAGTGGCAGATTATCCAGCACAGCCCAAAAACTAGCACTTAATATGGGGTTAAGTGAGTGTCACTCAGGGTTCAATGCTGACAAATCTATGAGCCATATGAGCGTTCTTTGCTCAGAAAGAATTGATGCCTAGAAATTAGCATGTGGCTGGATGGGAACTACTGCATGACCAATATTTAGGAATGTATTTGAAGATGTATGGTATGTGAGTAGTGTTTATCAGTGGGGTCTGAAGTCCAGTACTGTATTGTACCTAATCAGGGAAGGAGGCATATATGTAAGGACAGGAGTTTATATGCCTGACCCTAGAAAACTATGCTATGAGGGTGTGTGTGAATGTCATTCATGTCCTTAAACTGACAATGTTTTAAGGTGTTAACAGTAGAGGAGCATGAGGAGCACAAATGAGTTCTAGGTATCAGGCTCTGATACCCTCCAATGCAGAGCTATTATGAGATCCAGATAGACAGCTGTCTTCATACCACCCAATGGGAGAGGTATCAGCCCTCATCACAGCTCACAGGGCACAATGCACTTACACCTCTACATAACCAATCAATGTGCAAATAGAGACATTTGTTGTCTCATGCGGTGAGTCAGGGGCCAGGCTCTCTACAGATGTCCTAGGTAAGTGTCTCCTCAACACTGTTACAGTTTCTGAATTTTCATGGTACATGGCATGTTCTCCATGTTATTTATGATCTTTCATAAATTATGTGCATATCTTCCATGACTTTTATGTGAACTTTATAGGGTTTGGATTTTGGACATTTGAAATGGAGACTGTTTTTAATATTCCAATGGGTTCACTATTCTATGTCCTTAAATAATATTCTACAGCCGTTTATATACATTTCATTTTCTCTGCTTTGAAATACATATGTGACTACAATAAAATCAGTGACAGGATTTGGCTGTGTCTGTTGCTGATCTTTGTGGTATCTTACAAGTTTCCAGTCTCCTCTATGTCACTGTAGCCTTTCTGGAACTCTGAAGCTTTATGGGAGGTACTGGTACCAGACACTGGGCCTGGAGGAATCTCTTCTGCCCTTGATATCTCTTCTAGGTTAGGTCCTATGTGTTGTTATATTAGGTGTAGGAGCAAATACTTTATTTTAATGAGTCTATAGATTAATATCAAAGATCAAACACATCTAGAATAGCAACTAGTGGAATGAAGAGCTGTTAATTTGGAGATCTCTCAAGCAAATTCAAAGTGTTCTGAATGCCAATTTTCAGAGATTATATAGGAATTCAGATTGAGTGCTTCAATACTTGTTTGTACATTATTTGTAATACCAGTGACCATAGTTCAACTGTGTGTACTCAAGTTCTCCTTCTTCAAGTTAGTGATTGCCTGGGACAGGGCTCCATGGACTCTGGCCTTCCCATGATCCAGTCTAGAATTCAGAAAGAAAAGCACATTCATTTCTCAAGGGTCATCTGAGATACTGTTTTCCCTATCAGACCTGTTTACTGGGTTATCTTGCAGACAGAGAAGTATAGGTAACTTTAAATACCATCAGAAATCATTGTTGTCTATGTTGGCTAGAGGCAGGGATTCAAGAATATCTACCTACTGGGAGTCTTTCACTAGTGGACATTCCAGTAGGTTACATGGTTATTGTTGGTGATTTCAGTCATTGTCTGCACTTAGATGGTAGAAGACTGACCACTGAATGGTCCTGAATAGCATGCCCTCATAATGCCCTGTGGAACCTCTGAGCTCCTCTGGACCACAGGAATGACATAATAATCTTCCAGGAGATGAGAAGTGAGAAACACACTCCTCTTTCAATATAACCAATGCTCAATGGGTACATCTGCAGGTGAGGAGTTGAAGGTCCATGACTCACGTTGTGATCAGGCACAGACAAGAGAAAGCTGATTTAAGACAACGAATGAGACTGGCAGAAATATTCATTCACCAGCCCTAGACCTGTGGCCTCTCAGATAATAGCAGGTTTATCTTTGTGAAATTCAGGACCTAAGAAGGAAGGGGCAATCTCCATTTTCATCCCATGTGACTTTCCTAAGGTATAATTCAGTGTGGTCCCCTAGTAAGCTCTGATTGTCACTTGTAATTGAATCCCTGCTACTGTCCCATAAAAAGGCTCTAGTATCAAGCAGGAGAAGCAGTATTCCACCACCACGTGCTTACCTGGGCCCTATGCTTCCTGCACCCCATCCCATTGGACACTTACCTAGATGACACAGGAATCACATATGGTGAAAAGTGCTTTGTTGCAGAACATGTAAAATAGAACATGGAACTCTGCAGAGAGAAAGGAAGGTTAATTACAATTCTGCAAGTGACCCAGACTGTTACCACAATTGTCGTGGTATCTGAGTCAAAGAAATTTAAACAGTGTTACAAATACTCATGTTCCTTCCAAAAGAGCAAGCTACTGAACATCTCTGGTACCCAGTGTCCTCCACTGGGGGGTGAACAGAACTGCGTGGTGATATCTCGCTTGTACAAAGGAAACTTGACTGAGAATCAGAGAATGGAGCTTGTCACTAATTAACCACAGAGGTCTGTACAGACAGATCAGAAGTGAGATAGTTGGGAAGAATATAACAGGGACAAACAGGAACTAACTTTCTTGTCTACTGAGTTGATAGGGAAGTAAGCTATGGCCATGGCTTGCTCCTTCTCTCTGATATCTCAGCACTTTCCTCCATATCGGACTCCAGATGTTTATTAATTAGACCAATTAAGAATGAGAATTACGCCGGATGTTGGTGGCGTACTCCTTTAATCTCAGCACTAGGGAGGCAGAGGCAGGTGGATCTCTGTGAGTTCGAGGTCAGCCTGGTCTACAGAGCGAGTTCCAGGACAGCCTCCAAAACAATACAGAGAAACTCTGTCTAGGAAAACCAAAAAAAAAAAAAAAACAAATGATAATTAAAGTACTCACAAAATTGGAGTAGTGTGTGTTAAGATATGTGTATGAATAGCTGGTATTGACTCCCCTGTTCCTGTACCATCCATCAGGCAGGCAGTGAGGAAGGAGGGTTTTAAGTTGTGAGTCTTAGCATGAGCTAACTTCTCTCAGGTAACAATCTAAAGGCCACAACATGATGCCTCCCATGCCAGAGATATAAAGAGTGCACATTATGCTCTTCTGCTCTCTTGGGCATTATGTCTGCATTCTGAGATTTACATTCTTAGACACCATCACATGGGTGTGGAGCCCCTGGTCCACTTGTGCTGTCTCGTAATTTTCCATGAGCTGCCACAGTAGGGAAGTTTCCGTTGCCCAGGTATTGGTGTTAGTTAAGGGCATGAGGACTGAAGCCTGCTATACTGGTAAGTACTGACAAACACACCAGCCACATCCAGCAGCAAACAGCTCACTGTCTCTGGGACGGTTCCCTTACTAGCAAGTGTGACCATTTATGCTAGTGGCTAGAAATACAACATAGAATATGTCACTAAGGAATATAGGATGAATGTCATATATATATATATATTATTGCTATCATAATATAACTGTGTGAGAAAATGATCACTCTCTTAGATTCTAATTGTTCCTCCTCAAATGTGTTTTGCATCAGACAGGATAGAAGTGCTACCTACACCACATTTTCTCAGCACCCTCTGCTGCCATGCATAGGGTGATGCTGTAGTTATCACATTTCAAGACACAGACCGCTTGAAAAGCTCAACTCTGTGAGAAATGACTGAGTCCAAATGCTCATTGCCTTTAGCCTGCAAGTACGAACAGGGATCCATGGCCTAAAGTGCAACCCAAACAGATTTTGACAAGTAAATGCAGCAATGTGAGGCCAAGACAAGACTAGTCATGGAAGTCAGCAGTAAAGTGGAATCTTCCTTGTGTTGGATGAGGACAACTAGAAACTCCTATCCAGAGTATGTGTCTTTCTGCAGTGTCTCTACCATTAGTGCCCTTGAAGTGAAAGAACAGGCTTCAAAATCCCAAAACAGCTACCAAATATCTCAGTGACCAAACTTGGTTTTAAGACTTGTTCTGATGGCCTGAAAGAAAAGAACTCAATCAATCAGACCAGGGAGCCAATATTAACTATTGTGATGGATCAGCTTAAAGTCATGTGACTTGTAATCTGACTGCAGGAGGAGATCCTGGGGAAACAGTGTTAGTGCTACACGTTACTACTCTGTGCCTCAAATCCAAGGATCTATTAGCTAGAGCACACCTCCTTCAGTTCACTGCCTTGTGTCCACAGAATTCATGACAGAACTTCTCACCTCCTGGCGTCTGTTCATAGTGGACACAGACATATTCTGAAGGCCACATTTAGATTCCTCCCTGTTTCAAGTCCATCCTGGATGCATGGGCGTTCAATCCCTGACCCTTTTCAGATGAAAAAGCAAAAAAAAATTTGTAACATTCTACCTCACATGTTTGTAAGAAATTACCATTGATGCAATACAGTACTTGAAGCCAGACAGCACTCAGGAGATGAGGGAGTCTTGCATCTCTGTGATTTTGAAATCTTCCAGCTTTACATAGAGAGGCTCAAGTTAGCCAGGATCCATACTGATTCATCTCTCCAAACATAAAATACAAAATGGGCATTCAGGAAATTTCCATACCTCATTTCCTGAATTTAACCATTTCACAGCCCAGGCTTCTTTGATCTGCAACAGAAACAAGGCCTGAGCACAGTTGATTCCCACGAACTGAAAATCCCTGTAATCCACTACGAAACCTGCTACTTGATCTGTGTGTCAGGGTTCTAGAAAGTAAGTGACAGCCAAAGCTACCTGCCATCCGGCAGGGATGAAGATCTGGTCAACAAATTCAATATGCACCATTATTTGAGAAAAGGCCAGGATCAGATGATCAGAAGAGAAGCTGGATGCCAAGATCAAAAAGAAGATACCACCTGTCTTTCCACACAACCATGGTATCTCATTCTGTCATTAGTCTTCAGTCTGGTAGGTCAATGGTAACTTTCCCTCGGTGCTGAGGATGCTAGTATCTGCCAACTTATGTGTTCCTTTCTTCAGGATATGAAGACCAGGCTTCTGAATCTCACCTTCTTCCACAAACAGATACTTACTGTACTCAATCTTACCTTCCTGTGATGATTCACACTGATCAGGGCCTTGGAATCCATGTTGAGTTCAGTTCCCCTTGAAAACTCAATGAGCTGCTCCCTACCTGAAGGTGTCCTGGATAACAGTTCCCACACCACACTCGCCACTGCTACACACAGAATTTGTGGCTGTCATCAAGGGTTGCACCATGATAAAGGATTTGTCTTAAGTATGAACCCTATGGCCATCATTTATCATAGAGAAGTCATGGTTGCTGGACTTGTTAATGGTGATATCAGCATCATGGGTCCCACTTTGGAAAAAACAATGTTAATGTAAGATCAAATGTGGGTTATAAATCCATAGGTGATTGCCCCTGAGTATATGAGACAAAATTCATAA
>NW_024431947.1:0-3985 GCF_017639785.1 Mesocricetus auratus
AAAATGGATTAAAGACCTCAGTATAAATCCTGCCACACTGAATCTCTTAGAAGAGATAGTGGCACATACTCTTGAATGAGTTTGTACAGGAGAACACATCCTGAACTTAACACCAGTAGAATAAGCACTGAGATAGACAAATAATAAATGGGATCTAATGAAACTGAAAAGTGTCTTTAAGGCAAAGGACACTGTCAAGCAGATAAAAAAGTAGCCTACAGAATGGGAAATGATTTTCTCTAATCACACATCTGACAGAGGGCTGATCTCCAAAATTTGCAAAGAACTCAAGAAGCAAGTGTTCAAATCACCAAAAGATCCAAGTAAATTGGAGTATAAAGCCAGGCATTGGTGGCACATGCCTTTAATCCCAGCAGATGTCTGTGAGTTCGAGGCCAGCCTGGTCTACAAAGTGAGTTCCAGGACAGCCTCCAAAGCCACAGAGAAACCCTGTCTCGAAAAACCAAAAAAAATTGGAGTATAGAAAGAAATAGAGAATTCTCAATAGAAGAGTCTAAAATGGCTGAGAGACACTTGAGAAAGTGCTCAAAATCCCTAGCCATCAGGGAAATGCAAATCAAAACAACTCTGAGATACCATCTCGATCCTGTCAGAATGGCTAAAATAAAAAACACCAATGACACTTAATGCTGAAGAGGTTGTGGAGAGAGGGGAACTCTCCTCCACAGCTGGTGGGAGTGTCAACTCTGTACCTCTACTCCGGAAATCATTATCAAGTCTCCTCAGGAAAATGGGAATCAGTCAATCACAAATCGAACATTTCCACTCTTAGCCATATACCCAAATGAGTCACATTCATATAACAAGGACATCTGTTGCACTATGTGCATAGAAGCAATATTTTTATTAGCTAGAACTTGGAAGCAACCTAGATGCGCTCACATGAATAGTGGATAGAGAAAATGTGCGACATCTACACAATGGAGTAGTACTGAATGGAAAAAAACAATAAAATCATGAAATTAGCCGGCCAATGAATGACATAGAAGAAACCTCCCTAAATGAGGTAACTCAATCACAAAAAGCAAAACACATTATGTACTCACTCATATATGACGTTTAGTCATTCATCAGGGGAATGCCAGCCTACATTCCCACTTCCCAGGAATCTGGGATACAGAGATGACCATAAGAAAGATGTGCCTGGAACCCCAGAGAAGGGATAAAGTACAGGATCTCCTGAGGGCAATGGTAGCATGGAAGGAGGTGAGAGGTAGCTGAGAGAAAGAGAGGGGTCAAAGAGGAAGGGACAGGAGGACATGGGGGAGCAAGGAGGTTGAGATGGGGAAAGAGTAGAGGACAGCAGGGTGAAAGATACTATCATAGAGGGAGTCACCATGGTTTTGAGGAGAAACATGGCATTAATGAGATTTCCAGAGAACTACAAGGGTGGCACCAACTGGCAATCAAACCACTAGGGGAGAGGCTAGCTTAAATGACCTTCCCTGATAATGAGATTGATGAGTACCTTGTAAGCCATCCTAGAGCCTCAATCCAGTGGCTGATGGAAGCAGAGCCAGACACCAACAGCTAAAAAACTGAACTGAATTCCTGGAAACCAGTTGCAGAGAGGGAGGAGCAATGAGCAAAGGGGTGAAGACTAGGCTGATGAAACCAACAGAAACAGATGACCTGAACAAGGGTAGCTCATGGACCCCAGAATCATAGCTGAGCAGCCAGCATTGAACTGATCCAGACATCCTGAATGTGGGCACCACTGAGGATGGCTCAGCATTCTTTGGAGCCTTGGGGACTACGTCAGTATTTATCCCTGGCATCTAAATAGAATTTGGAAGCCCATACCATATGGAGGGATGCTCTCTCAGCCTAGACACACAGTTGAGATCCTAGCCCCTGCCTCCAGATGATATGACAGATTCTGGGGATCCCCTATGAAGGGACCTGGTGAGGGAAGTTGTGATTGGGTGGAAGGAACGAGGGGGTTGTGGCATCAGAGGAAGAATGGAGTGAGTGGGAGCTGGGATTGACATATGAAGCAAGCTTATTTCTAATTTAAATAAAAAACCAGGCAAAATCTATCCACAATTAATGACCAATAATAATTGTCAATTTCAATGGTCTAACTTTTCTATAAAACGTCATGAGCTAAGATAAGGTATTTAAATTCAGAATACATTCTTCTTCTTCATACAAGAAACTCATCTTAACTCCGAATACAGATGCTACCTCAGAGTAAAGGATTGGAAAAAGACTTTTCAATTGAATGGAATCAAGCTGGTGTAGCTATCATAATCACTACCAAATTAGACTTCTAGCTAAAATTAATCAAAACAGATGAAGAAGGTCATTTCACATACATCAAAGGAAAAATCAATCCAGAGAAATTCTCAATTCTAAACATGTATGCACCAAATAAAGAGGCACACTCATTCATAAGAGAAACATTACTAAAACACACATCATTCATTAAACCACACCCACGTATAGAGGGAGGCTTCATTACCCCCACTCTCACCACTTGACAGGACACCAGATAGAAATTGCTGGTGAAAAATCCCTAGACTCTGGTGGTGTCATATTTGTATTTTAAGGCCGAATGTGTTCTTATACTGTCATATTCCCATCACTTCTTCCAGTGTGTCCAGGTGGGTTCTCTCCCTCTCCTGGTGCTTATAGGTCCAAGGCTCTATCTGATAGGTGCAGGTAGTCCATGACTTCCAATGCCTGAAGATGTTAGATGGTTCTCTGGGGGATTCCTTTGTGGGACAGGACTGGGGACTGCAGTTCAGGGGACTCAAACAGGGAAAGGTGGGCAGGAAAACAACAGGCTCTCACCTCTTCCTGTAGTTGCCAGTCCAAGTTAGGAATGGTAGCAGAGGCGAAAAGGCTCTGTCTGCCTCCAACCAGCTTTTTTCCTTTAGGCAATGAACTACTTCCCAGATCATGACATGAAGACATATTACTAGTTATGAATCCTTGTCCTTACTTTTTGTTCATTTCTGGTTAGGATTTTTCTTTAGCCAATTTTACATTTCCCTACATCTATGATTTGCCTGCCGGATTTTTTTTTAATTTTAATTTTAAATAGCTTGTTTTACATGTCAATCCCAGTTCCCTCTCCCTCCCCTCCTCCTGCACCCCCCATCCCACCCAGCCTCCCACCCTATTGCCAAATCCTTCCACATAGGGGATATCTAGAGTCTGTCATTTCACTCAGGGTAAGGTCCAGGCACTGCCCTAAGAGTCCAGGCTGAGAGAGCCTCCCTCTTTGTGCTATGGGCACACGATGTCTGTTTGTATTCCAGGGATAAACACTGATCCACTGCTCAAGGCCCCATAGGTTGCCCAGGCCTCCTCACTGACACTCACATTTGAGGGTCCAGATCAGTCCCATGCTGGCTTTCCCGCTGTCGGTCTGGGGTCCAAGAGCTCTCCCCTGTTCAGATTAGCTGTCTCTGCTGGTTTTGCCAGCCCATTCGTTGCCAATTTGCTCATCGCTCCTCTCTCTCTGTCACTGGGTTCCTTGGGTCCAGTTCGGTGATTAACTGTGGTTGTTTGCCTCTGCTTCCATCAGTCACTGGATGAAGGTTCCCGGATGGTTATAGACATCAAGTTCATTATCAAGAATGGGCATTCGAGGTGGTCTCTCCACTATTGCTTAGCTTGCCAATTGGTGTCATCCCTTTAGATCACTAGAGGTCACACTGGTGCCTGATGTGTCTTCTAACCTATGATTCCCTCTTCCCCCTATTCTACCCCCCACACTCAACCTTCCTGTTCCCCCATGACCTACTCCTCTCTCTTGCTTTTCTTCCCCTCTCTTCTTCCCAGCTCCTAATCCCCACCACCCCTCACCGTGTTCCCCATCTGTTCAGAGAATTCTCAATAGAGGAGGCTACAATGGCCAAGAGACACTTAAGAAAGTGCTCAACATCCTTAGCCATCAGGGAAATGCAAATCAAAACAACACTGAGATACCATCTTATTGCTGTCAGAATGGCTA
>NW_024431948.1:0-1667 GCF_017639785.1 Mesocricetus auratus
AATTCCAATGCCCTGTTTCACATTTCAAGGCATCGCCAAGCTGTGGTCACTATTTTTGAGGAAGATCAGGAGACAAGCTTTCCCTACATATCTCTGACTGGGATCAAATTTACTGTTCTCCTAAACACAACTACTATCATTCCCTCCCTTCTGGCTTCATCCAGGTTATTCCACTTCATTCTTGTTCTCATTTCCACCTCTCTCGTCCCAGTTTTGATATTACAATCTTGTATTCCAAAACATCTGATCACACAATGCCAGGAAAGAAGCCAGGTTTTCTCAACCTTATCTCTCCACATCTCCATATCTCACCCTCTCCCCTCCCGCCTAAAACTGTCATTCTTCTTTCCATTGAAACTTAAACTTCTTCCTTAATGTCTTTCCCTGCTTTTACTTCTCCTTCTTCCTCTCTCTTGTGTTCATCTATAATAGAGCCAGAGGAACCTCATTTCCAATATCTCCTGTTCCTGACATTGGGATTACATGATAGTGCCCAGAAATGAAAAAAATACCAATCATACTAATCCTACAGCGACTGCCACATTTAATTTGTATTGTATAAGAAAATTTGTTTGTCTGTGTGGCTCAGATAAACCTAATTAAATGTCATGAGCCTAACATTCTCTTCAAATGTCTATATTTCATTGTGTGAATTGCATTCCTGCTCCTACCACTCAGATGCTCACCACTGATGTGATGTCCTTCTGGATGAGCAAGTCTAATATATAAGGTGTATACCTGGAGATAGAAAGGAAAGGGAAGAAGTCTGGCTGTTCGTGTTAAGATGTCTCTTCTCCATTGTAGAGTGGGGGCAGTTTTATATACAGGCTTACAGCACATTGGAAAACCCTAGGCAGCAGAGATCATGTTCCTCACAGTGCTAGATGTTGATGTCAGTGGGGCAAAGTCAGGGCAGTAAGCCAGAGCTGGAAAATGGACGAACTTGTACTGGAATCACACAGAACCCATGGAGGCTGGAATCCAACAGGGTTCTGCTTGTGAGAAACATTTAGAGATACTGTGTTGTACAAAGGGACATATAAAGGTATAGAAACACAGAATCTCAGATCATAGATGAAATATACTAAGGGTAAAATTGTGGAGCCAAAATTTTCACCATGACATTGAATACAATTAATACTTGTTTTTAGGGGTTCCTTCAGTGATGGAGATGAGGCAATCTCGCAAATACTTTGTTTCTCTGGTCACCAGCTCTAGCTGGCTGTTCAGAATCTCCATGTGATATTTCACCTCCTTTTGGTTGTGGAAGGCTGGGGTTGATGTTAGCTCTCCATCAGCAACTGTGTGGTGAGAAACACAAATTAAATTGCATTGTGACCTATATGGATATATAGATCACTTTGAGCCATCAAAAATGTTTGGAAATGCCCCTGGCCTGTGACTTAGTGACACACCAGTGCATTTTGATCCACACTTGAGATGCCCCTGTAGGGGATCTCACCTCTTACACCTCTGAAGGAATTGCATATCTTATATTCCTGCTTTCCCCTGTCCCCTCAGCACATACTTCACCTAAAGAAAGAAAGAACTTCCTCACGCTTATTCACAGCTTCAGATTCTCCATTAAAATTACCTGTAGAATTCACAAGTCTGTGGGTTTAGTAGCTAGGATGCAATTATCATAGCCCAGAGGCATGCAGGTCACT
>NW_024431949.1:0-41883 GCF_017639785.1 Mesocricetus auratus
CGGCTATTTATGCACTTCTCTAAGAAAGCTCTGATTCAACTTGGACCACATTCTAAACTCGGTAGTCACCTCCCTCCATCCACACTCTGCCCGTCCACGCTAGCATTTTCTCAATTACCTAGGTTGAGCCTTCTGCTTAATCAGCAGGTCAAGGCCATCCAGCACAGCCTTCAAAATCTCCAGGTGAGAAGTCTTCATCAGGGCTCCCACAGGAAGGCATCTGAACGGCCAGGCTGCCACCATGGCCCTCAGGATGTTCCTTTGTTTGCTATCGAAGGCGACTTTAAATACTGGCGGGAAGAGTTCCATGGGCAAGGTCTTCAGAGCAGAGAGAGACAAGGCTTCATCTTTCAGCAGACTTTTTATTGCCAGCAGCTTGAGCGACGATGGAGAACTCATTCTGACCTTCTTATACACAGGTTCTATAGAAAGATGCAGAGAATAAACCCATTTAGTCATACCCCACTTCCCCTTCATTGCCTAAGCCATGGAGGCTTTCATTCACTAACCTAGAATAGCTTGAAATCGCGTATTGTGTATTAATCCCTATCTGACTTTCTCATAGCCATAAATCCCGCTAAGATATCTTGGAGATGAACACCTCTGGGAACAAATCTCTCTGTTATTTGACCAATCAAAATCTATGTTCCAGTAAATACTAATGCTCAGGGTTATTAGAAATTGCAGAATCAAACGAGAACCAGATTCTTTTGTTGGCAACCATCTTTAAATATCTCTCATGATCCTCAAGAGCAAAGTGATATTTCCTTCTGCCACGTATGCTTGGGATTCAATCAATGGAACTTGCTGGCTGAAAGTAAGAAATGGGTAGAATAGCCATTATTTGGAAAACTTTACAACCTGGAGCCACAAAAGCTTCCATCCACTCTTTAGGAGTTCAAATACTGGGAATTGTCATGCTTTCCTGAGATTCATGGCCAAATTATGCTCTCTAGAATTAACAAATGGGACCTTCTGAAACTAAAAAGCTTCTGTAAGGCAAAGGACACAATCAAAAAGACAAAAAGGCAGGCCACAGAATGGGAAAAGATATTCACTAACCCTACATCTGACAGAGGGCTAATCTCCAAAATTTACAAAGAACTCAAGAAACAAGTCTCCAAAACACCAAAGGATCCACTTGAAAGGTGGGGTACAGAGCTAAATAGAGAATTCTCAGTAGAGGAGGCTAAAATGGCCAAGAGACACTTAGGAAAGTGCTCAACATCCTTAGCCATCAGGGAAATGCAAATCAAAACAACTCTGAGATACCATCTTACTCCTGTCAGAATGGCTAGAATCAAAAACACCGAAGACAATTTATGCTGGAGGGGATGTGGAGAGAGAGGAACACTCCTCCACTGCTGGTGGGAATGCCGACTCATACAGCCTCTTTGGAAATCAGTATGGAGATTCCTCAGGAAAATGGGAATTAATCTACCACTAGACCCAGCAATTCCACTCTTAGGCATTTATCCAAATGAGGCAGGTTCATACAACAAGGGCATCTGCTCCACTATGTTCATAGCTGCATTGTTTGTAATAGCCAGAACCTGGAAGCAACCTAGATGCCCCTCAACTGAAGAGTGGATAGAGAAAATGTGGTACATTTACACAATGGAGTATTACTCAGCAGAAAAAAACAATGGAATCTTGAAATTCGCAGGGAAATGGATAGCACTGGAAGAAACCATCCTGAGTGAGGTAACCCAGTCGCAAAAAGACAAACATGGTATGTACTCACTCATATATGGATTTTAGATATGGATCAGGATAGTGCCAGTCTGCACTTCCACAGATAGAGAGTCTGGGAAACAGGAAAGAACCTAAAAGATATGCATATATGCATAGTACCCAAGAGAAGAGGATGGAGACAAGATCCTCTGAATGGATGGGGAACAGGGCGAGGGGAGTAGTGGGACCTGGGAAGAATAGAGGGGGTAAAGAGGAAGGGAGTTGGTCATGGGGGAACAGGAAGTTGAGGGGGTGGGGGTAGAATAGGGGGAAGAGGGAATCATAGGATCGAAGACAGATCAGGCACCAGAGTGACCTCGAGTGATCTAAAGGTATAACATCAATTGGCAAGCTAAGCAATAGTGGAAGGACAACCTCGAATGCCCATTCCTGATAATGAACTTGATGTCTACAACTATCCGGGAGCCTACATCCTGGGACTGATGGAAGCAGAGGCAAACACACAACTAAGCACTGAACTGAACCCAAGGAACCCAGTGACAGAGAGAGAGGAATGATGAGCAAATTGGCAAAGAATGGGCTGGCAAAACCAGCAGAGACAGCTGATCTGAACAGGGAGTGCTCTTGGACCCCAGACCGACAGTGGGGAGGCCAGAATGGGACTGATCTGGACCCCCCAAATGTGAGTGTCAGTGAGAAGGCCTGGGCAACCTATGGGGCCCTGAGCTGTGGATCAGTGTCTATCCCTGGTATACAATCTGTCTTCATGTGCCTATAGCACAAAGAGAGATGCTCTCTCAGCCTGGACTCTTAGGGGAGTGCCTTGACCCTACCAAGAGTAAAATGATAGACTCTAGACATCCCCTATGTGGAAGGATTTGGCAATAGGGTGGGAGGGAGGGTGGAAGGGGAGTGCGGGAGGAGGGGAGGGAGAGGGAACTGGGATTGACATGTAAAACAAGCTATTTAAAATTAAAATAAAAAAATTCCATATAAAAAAAAAAGAAAAGAATCTTTGGCCACCCACCTTGTCATAATGTCACAGAAGGACCTACATCCAGACTCACATGAATAACCTGAAAGCATACTGTGAAGCTTTAGTATCTTGAGGAAGGTGAGATGACAAAGATTGGGAAGAGCTTTCTGAAGTGGATGCTCACATTTGTCAAGAGTACAGAATGGAACCCTGCATTCCAAAGGTACCTGACGCTATTCTTCCACATAGAAATAGAGGTGGGATCAATGTATTCCTTCACACATGGTAAGTATTAACCATTGAGTCGGAACCACAGTCTTTAACCACAAACATACAAAACCTTCTACCTTTATACTCTGCTATGGAGGTCATACATGGGCATCATTAGTACACCTGCCATTTGGTTTTCAGGATTTGAAGGATTAAATCCAGTGGATTTATCATCCTATAGAAGACCTTCATATTTAATTCTATGGATTTCTTTTTTTCTTTTTTTCATTTTTTCTTACTTTTTTATTATTTTAATTTTAAATAGCTTGTTTTACATGTGAATCCCAGTTCCCTTTCCCTCCCCTCCTCCCGCAAACCTCCACCATCCCCCCCCTCCTCCCTCCAACCCTATTGCCAATTCCTTCCACATAGGGAAGGTCCAGACTGAGAGAGCATCCCTCTTTGTGTTATGGACACACAATATCTGTTACTATTCCAGGGATAAACACTGATCTACTGCTCAGGGCCCCATAGGTTACCCAGGCCTCCTCATTGACACTCACATTCGGGGGTCTGGATCAGTCCCATGCTGGCCTCCCAGCTGTCAGTCTGAGGTCCAAGAGCTCTCCCCTGTTCAGATCAGCTGTCTCTGCTGGTTTTGCCAGCCCATTCTTTGCCAATTTGCTCATCGCTCCTCTCCCTCTGTCACTGGGTTACTTGGGTTCAGTTCAGTGAAATACATTTAAGAAATTTCCTTGTGATTTTGAAGACTTTGAATGTCAGCTTTAGAATGTGGGAATGGAGAGGTACAGAGAATATGGGTCACCACCTCACAGTGGAATGTCATTACAAGGAAGAGCGACGTCACCCTTGACTCATCCCATGGGACTCTAGCTTTTGCACAACACCATGCTGACATTTCTCGTTTTAAAATTTTTCTCCAGACAGTAAACTATCTCAGTTACACAGATGGATATCTGCCAAGGCTGGAATGGATGAAATTTAACTGTGAAATCTTGGCTTCTCAGTGTAAGAAACTGGGGAATTGCTCATCCAATGGTGCATTGGTATGGTTATCTGTACAGACTTTCGACATGGCTTTTAGTGATGGCAGTTATGACATATACAATGCTTTGTATGCTGGTCCATATCCTTTATGAGCTTTTTTTTGTACCAGCAATGAACAACCAGGAAGTAACTGATTTTGCATGCTTGAAGGTAAAGTTTCTTCTATTTGATGATACGTGCTGTCATCTGTGTCAGTCTTTAATAGACCCTCGGCTGTCCTATTCTAGTTGATTAGGATATACTTCCCCAAACATAAGATTTCTGAATATTTTTATCTCCTGAGAAAGGAAATCTAGAGGTTTATAGAAATCTCAAATGCAAAGTCAATGCAGTGGGAGACAATTTATCAATGAAAATCAGTAATTCTGTTACAGAGCACTTGAATATCATCACCCCTGTTCTAATACTATAAACATATTAGTCCTTCCTGTTAATCGGGTCCATAATAAGAAGATGAACCTTTGTTCCTTAATTGTCAAATACGTGATGGTCAGTGTAGGGGATGGTTTTTAAGTGTTCTAATCTGATTCTGTTCCCACTCTAGGCTCTGGAAAACTCAGAGGAAATCATACTATGATTCACTTCAGTATTTACACGTGTATACATATGTATGAATAAATAGATCTCACTGTGTATGGGAGTATGTTTGTATTTTTCTGTGTATCTGTGTTGATGAGTATGTATGTGTTTCTATCCACCTGCATATCTGCCTGTCTGTGTAAGTGAGCAGAAATTTCACTTGTGTCAATATCTGTCTCTATGGATGTTTTTCTGTTTGTAACTTTCTATGTGCTTTGGTCAGTGAATGTGTCTTCATGTGACTTTGTGTGTGATTTGTATGTTTTTGTGGGTAATCTTGATTATATATATATCCATATTTCTGTGTATGTGTGTGTGGTGTGAGTTCTGGGGTATGTGCTTGCAAACACACACACACACACATACATATATATATACATATACATATATATGTTTCTGTTTTTGTATGTGTGTATGTATGTCTGTCTGCCTATGGAGTTGAGGATAAATTTGTGTGTGTCAGTGTCTCTCTATCAAATGGAGTTCTAAAAACCACATAAAGATGGAGAACACAGACAGAGTCTGGATACAGTATCTTATTGTGTTGTCTTTGAATTGTTTGATTACTGAGGAAGGAGCAACAGCTACTAAAAGACATTTGATGATGAATACTTCTGGATTAATCCAACCTATAGATTTTAGAAATTCCTTGATTTCAAACTGTAGGTCTAAAGACATGTCACTTTGGAAAAGATGTTCTGCTTTTTTTCACAGGAGGTGAAATGGTGTGGATCCCTTCTAGAATAATATGGTTTGTTCAAGCAAAATTTCCTAAAGCCATGGCCCAGGTGATCTAACATTCAAAACAGCCGAAATGATTCAGCCTCACAGGATACTACAGTCAGGATTTGGTCAGGGTTCTGGAATTTCTCAGAATCCCCTTGGAATTGCCACCACCCCAAAACAGCAAGGAGCCGCTTGGAGAAAACTATACCCATATTCGCAAAGGTTGATATTAAATGTTTGTTTTCATGTAAATGTGTTGATTACAAATGGTTAAGGATCACAGTCCATCTGTTTCAAAAGAAAGGAAGGAAGGAAGGAAGAAAGAAAGAAAGAGAATATGACATAGAAATGAATACTTTGATATGTATTTTGGTTTATTGATAAAAATTTAAGGTCAATTTTCTTATATGTATACGTCTACTATTGTTTAGGTATTGTGTTTATACGGCTCTTTTAAAAATGAAGTGTATAGTTAAATATAGATTGTGGTCAACTATAATAGTCAAAACTATGTTAGTATGTTTTCTAGAAACAGAAATAAATTTCAAATGCATAGGAATTCTTCAAAACCTTTCAAAGACCTACAGAACTTGGCACTTAAAATGGTTTATTAGGTGTTTTTTATTTGACAGCAAGAACTGACTATTCCTGGCAACACCAGAGGAAAATGAGCATCAAAGAAACTCAATATGGAGTTTGGCTACAATGTGTCAAAAATGTCCCATTGGGCAAAGAACTGCCCTTGCCTCAACTGATGACAGTAAGCACTCTGTCCAAACTGAACACACAGGTCACAAAGGAAAGTGACTGCTGAACTTGCTAAAAGACAGGATTCATCCTTCAGCGTTCAAGTTTTACAGAAGACAGCAACTTTTGAACTTTGCCAATATGAGATAGAAAAAAACCTTCCAATTTCCTATTTCATTAAAAGTTCTACCCGACACTATGGCCTATAGACAGATGACGGATGCTCCTATATTACAGAGAAACTTTAGGTGACTTTCCAGGCAGCAAAGTGTCTCCATCAATTTTTTTAAATTTAATTTAGAAACAAGTTTGTTTCACATGTCAATCCCAGGTCCTTCTCTGTCCCCTCCACCACATCCCTCCCCACCAGCCCCACCAGCCCCACGAGCCCACATACAATCTCCACTCTGATTCCCAGGGTGGGTGAGTATAGAGAAAAGTGACCAGTCAAAGAAACACACCCTGAGCAGAGGCAAAGAAACACACTTTGGGCCTGCAACCAAAACCAAATAAATGTACCCTGAGCTGAAACCAGTGCCAAGGAAACACACTTTGTCCCTGGAATCAGAGTCAGTACACCCTGGCCCTAAAACTGAAGCCAAAAGGCTAAAAAGGACCAGAGAGAGAAATGCCCTTTGGCCCTGAAACCAGAGCCAAATCTGACCTTAACCCTGTACAGAAAACTAACGAATCCTTGAGCAGGAGCCATAGCCAATGTGAGCTCAGCATTGAAATCTGACCAGACCCTACCCTGGAAAAATTTCCCCAGGTCCCAAGAATCCCTAAATAAACCCTGTGTGTGTTCAGCTTGACTGGCCCGGCTGCTTCCTTCTAATAAACTCCTTTGACCAGCTTTGGGTGAAGATCTTCTTTTGCGGGGAAACAGTGGCTACCCTGGGCAGAGCAGATGGAGCAGGACTGTAACACTTTTGCTAGGGTAACCTTCCCGAAGCAGAGCAGACACAGCAGAGTTGTTACACTCTGCTCTCCACACTCAGGGAGCAGATCTGAACAGTAGCAACTTCGCTGGATAAACCTCCTGCTGGAACAAAACTGCTACACTGGGCAAGCATCACCAGCTTGAAGACCCTGTCCTGCCAGAGCAGAGAAGACACAGTGGGAAGCCTTTCACTCAGACAGGGCTAAAAGCAGCTAAGCTTACTGCAACCTGTGGTAGTTCTAGGCTCTCATGCTCCAGGAAACCTTTCCATGTGAGCTGTATAACAATTAGTATTCTGTGAATACTGAGTGCCAGAATACATGTCTAACTCAATCTGTCTGAAATACATAGACCCTCCATGGTAGATCTCCAGAGTCTGTCATATCATACAGGGTAGGGTCTAGACCCTCCTTTAAGAGTCCAGGCTGAGAGAGCATCCTTCTTTGTGGGATGGGCACTCAGAGTTTATTTCTACACCAGGGAAAAATACTACACAAGGCCCAATAGATTATCTAGGCCTCTTCACTGACACCCACATTCAGGGCATCTAGGTCAGTCCCATGCTTTCCACACAGACATCAATCTGGGGTCCAAGAGCTCCCCCTTGTTCAGGTCAACTGTTTCTGTTGTTTAAACCATCCCAGTCTTTTTTCTGCCTTTTTTTAATTTTAATTTTTAAATTTAAATTAAAAACAAGGTTGCTGCACATATCAATTCCAGATCCCTCTCCCTTTCCCTACCCCCCTCCCACCCACTCCCACCAACCCTCCAATATAGCCTCATTTCCCCAGGGAGGTGAGGCCCTCCATAAGGGTGTCCATAGACTGTCATTTCATCCAGGGCACTGCCTAGACCCCCCCTGGGAGTCCAGGGTTAGAGTGCATCTCTCATTGGTGGATGGGCGCCCAAAGTTCATTTGTATACACCAGATAAATACTGATCTAATACCCAAGGCTCAATAGATTACCTAGGCCTCGTCACTGATGCCCCCATTCAGGGGGTCTTGATCAGTCCCATGCTGGAATCCCAGCCATCACTCTGGGATTCAAGAGCTAACCCTTGTCAGGTCAGCTGTTTCTGAGGGTTAAACCAGCCCAGTCTTAACCCCTTTGCTCATCAGTCCTCCCTCTCTGTTACTGGCTTTCTTGAGTTCAGCTCAGTGCTTAGCCCTGGGAGTCTGCCTCTAATTCTATCAGCCACTGAATGAAGGTTCTGTTTCCCAGATTCTCTGGCCATGGGATTGTAGGCTGGCATTGTAGGCTCCTCAGATTTATGGCTCAAATCCATATAGGAGAGAGTACATGACATGTTTCTCTTTTTGTGACTGGGTTACCTCACTCAGGATGGTTTAATACTTTAATTTTAATTATCACTCAATATGTAGATTAAAGGTCATGTGTGTGATACATGTGTAGATGGAGATGACTGCTAGTACTTCCAGAGACCACATATAAACTTCAGACCACCTGAAACAGTTCAAAGTGTTACTGCCTGCTGAAATCAAACCGGGTCCTCAGAAATGGCAGTAAGCGCCCTTACACTCTGAGCCATCTCTCCAAGAGATTCTCTCTAGCTTGCTGACTGAGGATACATGAAGCTAAAGTGAAGAAAAACTCCAAGAGCATGGTGTGTGAGCCATTATTTTCTCTGGAAGCTCTAGATTTCAGAAGGCATAGATACAAGGGGACACCAGACTATGCAAATACAGTAAGCTTAATGAACAATTATGAGACTGTCAATAAACTGACTCAATAAAGTAAAGTCTGAAACACACATTTTAATGCAAAAGTGTTTTATTGAACTTATTGGAAACTGTAATGCTAAGGATGGTGGGGGAAATGACATTCAATTTACATCCCTCTCAAAACCACAGGAAGAGAGATCAAGCTGAATAGTGAGAGTACTGTATGCTCAAAACAAGTTCATCAGCTGGAAGTTATTGTTCCCAAAAGGAATATATGTGCATATATTACAAATCTTATTTAAGGTGGAAAAGGAAAATGCTGGGACCAAACAAAGACAAAGATGGAAGGCAACTCATGCAGTCCATTGTGCTCATTGTCCTATCCTCTGTCTTTATTCCCTTCCCTCTGTCTATGGTCGCTCATACACTGATTGTGCTGGGATGCAATCCCTATCATTTTAAAATGTCTTTTCCTATCCGAGGTTAGGTCTTCACTGTTGATCCTCAGCAGATCAGGGTATCCTGATTCTCCAGGTCAAAGCTTCTCTCTCTCTCTCTCTCTCTCTCTCTCTCTCTCTCTCTCTCTCTCTCTCTCTCTCTCTCTGTCTCTCTCTCTCTGTCTCTGTCTCTCTCTCTCTCCCTCTCCTGAATCAATGAAAAATTATTGTTTCCAAATAAATCCTAAACTCCTGGAATAGATTTATCCTGTGTCTCTAATGAGTCACTTGAGTCCAAGCTTTCATTTCTCAGAGCCCAACAGTGATATGTCATCATTTATTCCCAGCATGAACATAGATGGGACCTCCTGAAACTGAGAAGCTTCTGTATGGCAAAGGACAGAGTCAGCAAGAAAAATGCAGCCCACAGAATGGGAAAAATATTCACTAAGCCCACATCTGACAGAGGGCTGATCTCTAAAATTTGCGAAGAACTCAAGAAGCAAGTCTCCAAAACACCAAATGATCCAATTAAAAAGTGAGCTGCATTATTAAATAGAGAATTTTCAATAGAAGAGTCTAAAATGAATGAGAGGCACTTGAGAAAGTGCTCAACATCCTTAGCCATCCAGGTAATGCAAATCAACACAACTCTGAGATACCATCTCACTCCACTCAGAATGGCTATAATCAAAAACACTAATGACAATTTATGCTGGAGAGTATGTGGTAAAAGGGGAACATTCCTTCATTCCTGGTGGGAGTGGAAACTTGTTCTGCCACTTTGGAAATCAGTATGGAGATTCCTCAGAAAAAGGGGAATAAACCTACCACAAGACCCAGCAACTCCACTCATAGGCAAATATCCAAAAGATGCCCATTCATACAACTAGGATGTCTGTTCCACTATGTTCATAGCAGCATTACTTGTAATAGCCAGAACTTGGAAGCAACCTAGATGCCCCTCAACTGAAGAGTGGATAAAGAAAATATGGTACATTTATACAATGGAGTACTATTCAGAAGAAAAAACAATGGAATCCTGAAATTTGCAGTTAAATGGATGACACTAGAAGAAACCATCCTGAGCGAGGTAACCCAGTCAAAAAAAGAGAAACATGGCATGTACTCTCTCATATATGGATTTTAGACATAGATCTAAATTTTAATTAAAAAAAGATTGGACATCTTATGAAGCCATGTGCTCTGTGTATGTTTTATAAGACACCAGTCTCTAGGATGTCAGGGCCTGCACAGTTTTCAGACCAACTAGGTCAATGCGATGGATAGAAAAAAATACACAGACACAGGTGGACAAATTATGGAATGGAGTAGTATTGTGTTCTGAAGGAGACACAGCAGCAACTCAAGAACGGAGGACACTTATTGAATGCAATCAACAGCAGGGTACAGATACACACGGTAGGGGATCACTGTCAGGAGCAGATGAGAGTTTGCTAAACAATCACAGAGACATTGCTGTGATCCCCAGACTTTCCTGTGGAAAAAGAAAGTGAACCTTGAATATTATCCTGATAAACAGTTCAAAACCAGTCTGAATGGTGTACTGACATCAGGACTGAGAGAGAGACAGAGAGAGACAGAGACAAAGACAGAGACAGACAGAGACAGAGAGACAGAGGCACAGACAGAGACAGAGACAGAGACAGAGAGAAGCATCTTTTGCTATCAACCTTGTCAGAATGTCACTGAAGAAACTACATCCAGACTCACATGAATGTCCTGAAAACAATCTGTGTAGCTTTAGTATCTTGAGTAAGGTGAGTTGGCAAATATTGCTAAGAGCTTTCTGAAGTGGATGCTCATATTTGTCAAGAGTAGAGATGGAACCCTGCATTCCAAAGGAACTGAAAACTTCTTCCACATAGAAATAGAGGTGTGATCAACGTATTCCTTCATACATGGAAAGTATTAACCATTGAGTTGTAACCACAGTCCTTAACCACAAACATACAAAACCTTCTACATTTATCCTCTGCTCTGGAGGTCACACATGGGCATCATCAGTACACCTGCCATTTGGTTTTCAGTCTTTGAAATCCAGCCTCTAGAAGACCTTCATATTTAACTCTATGGATTTATTTTTAATATTTTAATTTTAATTATCATACATTAAGTATAATAAAGGGCATGTGTGTGGTACATGTGTAGATGGAGATGACTGTGAGTGCTCCCAGAGACCAGATATAAACTTCAGACCACCTGAAACAGTTCAAAGTGTTTCTGCTGCTGGAATCAAACACTGGTCTTCAGAAAAGGCAGTAAGCACCCTTACACTCTGAGCCATATCTCCAAGAGATTCTCTCTAGTTTTCTGACTGGGGATACATGAAGCTGAAGTGTAGAAAATTTCCAAGAGCATGGCATGTTGGGTCACTATTTTCTCTGAAAGTTCTAGGATGTAGAACTCTTAGAGCAGAGGGACCCAAGATTATGCAAACAAAGTAAGCATGATGAACAAGTAAGACATTGTTAATAAACTGACTCAATAAATTAAAAGTCTGCAACACACTCTATCATGCGAAAGTGCTTTATTGAACTTATTGGAAACTGTAATGCTAAGGATGGTGGGGGAAATGATGTCTGGCTAACCTGCCTCTTGAAACCATAGAAAGAGAGATGAAGCTGAATAGTGAGAGTACTATATGCTCAATACAAGTTCATCAGGCAGCGTTATTGTCCAAAAAAGGAATATATGTGTATGTATTACAAATCTTTAAGTAAGGTGGCAAAGGAAAATGCAGAGGCCAAAAAATATAGAGAGATGGAACACACCTCATCCAGTCAATTATGGTCTTTGTCCCATCCTCTGTCTTTATTCCATTCCCTGTGTCTATGGTCTCTCACAACCTGATTGTGCTGGAAGGCAATCCCTACCATTCTCAAATCTCTCTTCCTATCTGAGGTTGGGTATGCCCTGTTGGCCCACATCAGATCAGGGTACCCTGATTCTTCATGTCAAAGCTTCTATCTCTCTATCTTGTCTGAATCAATGAAACTATATTGTTTTCAAATAAATCCAAAATCCCTTAGAAGACATGCTTGTGTCTCTAATGAGTCACTTATATACTGGTTTTCATTTCTCATACCCCAGCAGTAATCTCTAATTTATTCCAAACATGAACATAGGTTGACCTTCAGGTCATAGACACAGAATCTCCAGCAACGTAGACATCTCTTACTGAAAAAAAAGGACCTTATTTGGCTTTCTTACACCTCTTAGTGTTTCCAAGAGACCTGAACAATGTTGAGCAAACCTGACTGGCAGCACATGACCAGCGTGATCATAGACTTCAACAGGGGCAGGGTACATCTCCACGTTCAGCTGTTTCAGGTGGGCAGTGTGCTGCAGTAGCTTCTTGAGACTTGACACAGACAGGAAGTTCTGCACAAAACTCACCTCAACCAGCTGGGTACACTGACTCAGGGCAGGGAGGAGAATACCAATATTTAGGTCAGTGAGTATACCCTTCAATTTTAATGTCTGCAGTGTAGCTGTCAGTCTCTCTAGCAGTCTTCCTAGAAGTGCATGACTTAAATCTGAAAGGGTGACACTACTGATTTCCAGATATGTGAGTTGAAGAATGCTGGGACCCTGCGTCAGATACCTCATGTCTGATTCTGATAGCATGCAGCGAGTGATTGCAAGGGTCTCTAAGGGATGCTCCAAGTACCTACAGAAAGACAAAGGAGTTTATCTCAGTTATTCTGACAGTGGTGGAGAAAGGGCATGGACTCAACATAGCAGAGACTATTTAATCCTAAGGTTATTCTGAGAGCATCGTGTAGTCCAAGCACAGGATGCTCCCTGATGGAGAATAATCAGCACATGCATCATTATTGTGACTGTTTCTGTCCCAATTCAGATCCCTCTGCACTGTCCAGAACAAAACCTCATGAGATGACAATTGGTATCAGCAGGAAACCAAGAAGACACCGAACAGGAACATAGTGCCATCGCTGTGTGTGCCAACATTGGTCTCCATAATCCCCACCTTCCTAGCACAGCCTCTGTCCTGCTTGCAGGGCTTCCCTGTGGCCCTAATCACTACCAATCATTTTCGAATGATTAAGGCCCTACCTGTGCTCAAAGAGCATCTGCCACTTTGGGAAAAGGAGACTGATGTAAACTGTGCATACTGTTCTGAGGACAGGGCTGACATGGGGCAACATGAGGTTTATAACACCATGCTCTTTGTAGATCTGCTTTCCCCTCATCTGGGTCCCTGGAAAAGACCTTCTCTAGATCATGGATATTAAAATAGCAGAAAGACTGCTATATCAGTCATCCTCAGGTCATATCAGTGCATACTTGGGGGTGACTGCGAAGACACGGGTGTGTACTGATGTTTCATGTAACACGGAAAAGTTCTTCATGGCCTACAGAGCAAGCTCTGTATCCTCCTCACCTGAGCACTTGGTCCAGTCTTTCATTCAGGATGGAGACACCATTCAAATAGAGATGCTGGAGCTTGTTGAGTTGGGAGAACTGGATAATTATCTCTCTAGAATACCATTCTTGAATCTCTCTGTTAGTAATCCATTCTGTAAGCGTTAAGATTTCATTGAGAATGAGTTTCTGAAGGTTTCTCATCTGGCCCAGACCAGGGGCAAACAATGCAAGGGTTCTCAGGTCCCATTTTCCATTCACTTCCAACACCTGTATAGAGATTGGCTCAAACACCTCCAGCAGCTTTAGGGGATTATAGTCAGGGAGGGCCCCAAACTCCAGCTTTTGACAGATCACCTGCAGCACATCTTTCCTTTGCTTGGCCCACCAGTGGAAATATTTTAGGGATTCACAGAGATCCCTGGAATTGAGGGGAAAGGTTCACCATCACAGTCACAACCTGTTTTCCCCGTTGTATGGGTTGACACACAGAAGGTTGACTCTCACTAACGACATCTGGTGAGCACACACCATGTTCTGATCCAGCCCACACATTCCAGAATTTATGCTGTGCATCCCGAAGATCAAGCACTTCTAGTTTGCAACTCCTGTTGGTCAAACAAGTGGGTGAATCAAATTCCAGGATTACCAATGTACACTCTGCGGAAACCCCACACATCGACTTCCTTAAATCCATTCTGTAAACCAAGATTCTTTCTATTGCTACTGGCTGGGGGAAGAAGAAGCAGAGGTAGAGACACTGTATGTGTTTACACCAATTAAGGTGTGCTCCACACAATGCTGTCTTTTTCTTTTAGGCACCTCTCTAAGAAAGCTCTGATTCAACATGTACCACATTGTGATCTATGTATTCACATCCATCCATCCATACATACATACATACATCCATACATCCATGCATTTCTGCTCAATTCTACCTTTTTCTCACTTACCTACGTGGATCCTCCTGCTTAATCAGCAAGTCAAGGCCACCCAGGATAGCCTTCAAGGTATCCAGTTCAGGAGTCTTCATCAGGGCTCCCACAGGAAGGCATCTGAAAGGCCAGGCTGCCACCATGGCTCTTAAGATATTTGTTTGTTTGCCATCGAAGGCGCTTTGGAATAGGGGTGGGAAGAGTTCCATGGGCAGGGTCTTCAGAGCACAGATAGCCAAGGCTTCATCTTTCAGCAGACTTTTTATTGCCAGCAGCTTGAGCGATGATGGGGAGCTCATCCTGACTATCATATACACAGGTACTGTAGAAAGATCCAGAAAATATACCCTTTCAGACAAAACACTTTTAGTATGCTCCTTTGCTCCTTCATTGCCTAAACCATGCACGGTTTCTGTCACTAGTCCAGAAAGGCTGTAAAAATGTGTATTTCCTATCAGTCCCTATCTGTCTTTCTCATAGCCATAGGTACCTCAAAGGCCTCATGGAGATGAGCACCCATGGAAACAAAACTCTCAGTTCTTCTGTCAATCACAACCACTGTTCTCTGGAATCCTACTGCACTGGGCAAGAAAAAAGTGGAGAATCAAATGAGAAACACACTCTTATGTTGGCAACTATTTTCAAATGTCTCTCATGATCCTCAAGTCCAAACTTAAAGATCCCACAGCCAAGTATTCTTGGCAGTCAATCAACAGAACTTGTTTGGAGAATACAAGAAATGGATAGAGTCACTATTATTTGTAAAATTTTAGAGTCTGGAGTCACACTGAGTTCTAGACCACTCTTTGGGAGTTCAAATACTGGGAATTGCCATCTTGATGCTTTCCTGAGATTCATGACCAACTGATGTTCTGTGGAACTTTCTTCATCTGCAGTTAATAAGTCTATAGTCACTTCGAATTGAATACTTTTATGGAAGACTGGAATTGTTTATCAGTTCTTGCTCAATGTGCCTTGGCCCTTGAATATAGAAACCTCAGCATTCTATTAAAGGGCACAGCAGGTTTGTTCCAAGTGTCAGGAATTATAACACTTAGCTACATATGGACTTCTTATATGCCCCTTTCTTCCTACAATTTCCCTTCATAAAACAACTTCTCAGCCAAATGCTGCCATTTGTTTGGATAACTGAGAATCTCCCGATTGAATCCTACTTGGACTTATACATACATGACTTCAGTGAATCAGATGTGGGAAAGTATGAAATCCCAGATTGTAGTTAAGTCCCAAAAGCCTCTATAATATTTCTTCACAAACTAACAGTTATGAGATACACTGTCTTTCTTACATTGATATATTGGTAATTTCACATATAAATACTCTCTGTGTAACTCAGGCGTATCTGAACACATTATGTACTCTGACTTGATCTGGAATTCTAAGTAATTCTCCTGCCTGAATGTAGTGGTATGATTTGTGTGTGACACCATTTTTATTAGATCCCATCAGGAAAGAGAAAGATCTTAGTCTATGCTGACAGTAAAATCCCATTTCCAGAGTCACCACAAAACACTAAGGATTCATCTATGTATTGTTAATTAATTAATGAATTTGGTTGTTTGTATCTGCTTTACCTTTTAAGGAATGGTTGCCTAGAAGAGTAGAATCTACCTGTGGGATTCAGTACCCTCCCTATGATTGTGGAACAGCATCTAAATAGGGCATGATCATGAGGATTACATCTATGTTTAGGAGAGACAATGAACTGAGATCCTGGTGAAGATTAGGATGTCTTTTGTATTGTTTTTTGAGACAGTATTGCTCTGTGTAACAGACCAGGAACGTGCTCTGGAGATCAGGCTGGCCTGGAACTCACAGAGATCTGGCTGCCTCTATCTCCTGAGTGCCTGGATTAACAGTGTGTGTAGCAAGATACATAACAGACCCAGAGACAGAAATTGAGGACAAGCTCAAGCTGAAGATCAGAGAAGTAAAGCAGCCAAACCCCGACCTCTTACCTTTACTTGAGGCTGAAAGGGGTGATTCTGTCTCCACCAGCTCTCACCAAGGTTCAGACTACTATCTCCTTTGTGTGGCTGGAGAAAAACCCAGAGACTGACTACTGAAGACCCTTCTACCTTTTATGCCTCTCTAGTGTTGGAATTAAAGGCGTGAACTCTGTTACTCAGTCCTGGGATTAAAGGTGTGCCTGGTTTATGGCTACCTAGTATGGTTGATTTCCTATTTTGATCCACCGTGTTTCAATAAATCATGAACTATATTACACCACAGGTGTGTGCTACCACCACTTGGCTAAATTATGATTATTTCTTGGTGATATGTCTTTTGAGATACAAGGGTTTTTTTGTATGTAGCTTTGGAGCCTATCCTGACCTTGAATTCTGTGAGATCCCCCTGGCTCTGTCTCTAAAATGCTGGGATTAAAGGCATGCACCTCTACCTCACAGCTAAATTAGCTCTTCCTACATGTTTGTTTGCTGTACTGTGTACAGGCTGATCTTGTGGCCTCACTTGTACTCCAGAACATAGTCAGCTGTGTCTAGATCTGGGAACCACCAATTCTGTTTGCCCATGTAATGGCCCATACTCATGAGGATGAGAAAGATGGAACAAATACAACATCTGGGTGGAATTCAGAGGGAGCTCAAGGTCGGTATCTGTGATTTGGGAGATTGTGTCCCATGGGAAATTGTTAAATGATCTGTGAGACGTGCAAGGAGTCACTGGCCTGGGATGGACATAGGGCCGATCACATCTTTCGATATTGTAAAGACAATGCCCTGAGACAGGGTTTAAGGCTAAAGTCTGTAATCCTGAGTGCTGGGATTAAAGGAAAGAACCACCTCACTGGACTTCTTTGAGTATTTTGAGACTTGACTATAATAGACAAGGCTGTTCTAGAACTCAAGATCTTTGTGGTACTGTAGAGATTCTTAGGCCCAGTTTAGAACTCCAGTAAGAATCTGCTCTGTACTTCATACCATTAGCAATCCCTTCTATAAAGCTGCACTGGTTAATGTTTTGTTATTGTTTGAATTATAATTTCCTTCAACTCTAGCCTACAAGTTGTTCTGGGATCTACTACTAGCTTTCTGATAACAAACCTCAAGTCAGGATGAGCTGAAGACTAATCTTTATGAATGTGGTTGCTTCAGCCTTGACTACTTGACTTCATATTTTCAGAGAGTAACATATAAAAAATGAAAGAGCCATGAAGCACATACAAGACACACCTGGGAACTAGAATTAAGGTCCTGAGCATAGAAGATCACAGATGCAGGATGGACAATCCAGCCTTGAGAGACATTGTGTCTAAGTTAATTAGACAAAAAAGATAGATAACCTGCGAGTGTAAATGCAAAGCACTTATACATTGGCCTCAAAACCCCACAACCAAACCACCTATATCAAGACATAACATACCTTATTTGATCCCCTAACCTGGACTTGACTGAAGCACCCTAGAGAAACTAAACTTTTGAGAAGTACTCTTACTCTGTCCATAAAGTGCAGTTACTACAAGTACCTGCAACCATGTGAGGTACAACCATGCCAGGTACAACACGCTGGATAAATGACCCAGAGACTGATATTGGTGGTCAAACTAAAAATTGAATTTCAGAAAAGCAAAGCAGCTGGCAACTAGCTCTTACCTGAGTCTCAGGCTGAAAGGACTGATACATGCACGACTTCTTCACCAAACCTCAAACTGCTGCCTGTCTTGCGTGCCAGCAGAAAGAATGTCTGTATTCAGTTGATACTGAATACTGAAGGCCATGCTTCTATCTTATATACCCCACTCGTGTTGGGATTAAAGGTGTGTGATCTGTCACACTTTTAGACTCATTTAATCTCATGTATCCCTGGGAGGCCTTGAACTCTGAGAGATTGTCTATCGCTCAATCCTGAGTCCTAGGACTAAAGGTGTGTGTCATCACCTTGTAGCTTCTGCTGCAGGGATTAAAGGTGTGAATCCCCACTGCCTGATCTCTATAGGTTGAGGCTGACTATGTTTGATTTCTGAATCCTTAGTCAAGCTTTAATAAATCACAAATAATATATCAGTACAGCCAGGAAACTGTGTACTGTTCAATAATCAAATGCACTAGTCAGGCATCATAGCTAAAAGAGAGCATAACAACACACTCAAAGATAGATAGGCAAGAGCATAGTAACGAGGGTCTAGCCTGACCTTCATAATGAGTTATTTTCAGTAAGCATAGCCAACTTCTCTCCTGCCATCCCTGCATGGAAAACCATCCTTTAAACAGCAAATAAAATGAGGTATGTTTGATGCCTTTTGTCTTTAGCTAGACCCAAACAAAGTGGGTAAGGTGAATGAATGTTCATATTGCCCAGCCTTAGGGTAGCTAGAGACCTTCCAATAGCTGACCCACACCTCCTAAACAAGAAAAACAATCTGATGTGCATTGTTGTTTCTCAAAATCATTATGGCTTTCCCTATCAAGACTAAGAAGAAATGATTCTGATTGGTTCATTCTTTATGTTGCTTGGAAATGATGGAACACATAGGGAAACCTCTGTATCTGCTTGGTTTGATTTGGAAACTTGGGGCCACAACACGTTGATGCATTGGCTGGGTCTAAAGGTCCACCCACGGGACTCTCATTTCAATATGGCAGCACCAGAGACAATCTGCCATTTGGTCCTGTGGATGTAAGCACCATTTTGTGTTTCACATCTGCTTCTGGGTGTTGCCTCTCTGGGACCTTAGAGAGGAGAATCCAGAAAGCAATCAGCCCCTGAGTCTGCACTGTGGTCTCTGATCCATCAGTTTCTGGAATGCTGCCCAGGAATGAATCTAGCTTTTTGGAACCTCTGTGTCTGCCTATGTGGATTCAAATCCTCAAACACACAACACCTTATTGTCCAATCACTTTCCCTCCCCTCTTCCCCCTCTCTCTTTTTTTATGGATGCAGCTGAAGTCAGGACTGCACCATTACTCTGGAAGCTGGGACAGGATGTTTTAGCATTCAATGATAAGCAGGGTTACATAGTGAAACCTATTGTCAGAGAACAAAAAAGATAGAGACAAAACCAAATTTTTGTAAAGCCACAAGAGACAGAAGAGTGAAGGTAACTCACTTGTGTCATTCCAGTCTGATTCCGGAAGTGCTGGAGCAAGGAGATGGAAACAGAGAATTCACTGGGTAGGGAGCAGGAATCTGGCAGATGAAATTATGTACTTAATGAGTATGGATGGGGCCTTGGTAAGATCCAAAGTGGTATGCAAGCCGGCATCAATCAATTGAGAAGGAACAGTGGGACTTAAAGGAAACCCTTGGCTACATTGGGAATTCTTGGGCACTCTGAGCTATAAGAGCTCTCATCTCCAGAAAACTCAAACACATGATATCCTTGGTTCAGGATGTGCGTTGAGGTCACTGTAGTAGGAAATTAAAAGATAGTCTCACACTAAAAGTTCAAGGGACTTCTCCTTTCTGGTTTTCCTTTTCTGAGTTTTATTTTCAATCTTTTTTCCCCATAGGAGTACCACTTTTACTTAATCTCTGTATGTGGTGATAGGTATTGAACACAATACATGTTCTGTAATTGCCCAACCACTTAGCTGTCACCCAGCCTCTTCTATTTGCATTTTGAGATATGTTGAATTACCATGAAACTTGACCTGGAACAGGTTATTCCAGTACTACATCCTGCAGTCTTCACCCCAGCCCTTTCTTACTGTTTGGACACATATTCTCCTGACACTCTCCAGACCAAACTGTACCTGGTGGGCTCAGTATTCAACATCATTATTGCCATCAAATTTTGACTTTCCTGCATCCACACTCATGTCCCTCAATCCTGGACCTTGAGATACAAAACATCCTTGAGATGGCCCAGGATTTCCAAAGTGGCTGTACGATTTGGCATTCACACCAGCAGTGTAGGAGTGTTCCCCTTTCTCTACAACTTCAACAGCATAAACTGTCAGTGGTGTTTTTGATTTAACCCATTCTGACAGGAGTGAGATGGTATCATAGTGTTGTTTTGATTTGCATTTCCCGGATGGCTAGGGATATTGAACACTTTGTCAAGTGCCTCTCAGCCATTTTAGACTCCTCTATTGAAAATTCTCTATTTAGTTCTGCATCCCACTTTTTAATTGGATCCTTTGGTGTTTTGGAGACTTACTTTTTGAGTTCTTTGTAAATTTTGGAGCTCAGCCCTCTATCAGATGTGGGGTGAGTGAATATCTTTTCCCATTCTGTGGGCTGCCTTTTTGTCTTGCTGACTGTGTTCTTTGTCTTACAGAAGCTTCTCAGTTTCAGGAGGAATCCAGGTATTTTCTTTTTTCTTTTTTCTTTTTTTTGGTTTTTACGAGACAGGGTTTCTCTGTATTGTTTCAGAGGTTATCGGTCCAGCCCGGCCTCGAACTCACAGAGATCTGCCTGCCTCTGCCTCCCGAGTGCTGGGATTAAAGGCGTGTGCCACCACCGCCTGGCCGGAATCCAGGTATTAATTGTTGACCCTGCCTGTGCGAATGTTTTTATGTTCAGGAAGCATTCTCCTGTATCAATTTGTTCAAGGGTACTACCCACTTTCTCTTCTAAGAGGTTCAGTGTAGCTGGATTTAAGTTGAGGTAAAGACTTAATCCATTTGGATTTAAGTTTTGGGCATGGTGATAGATATGTATCTATCTTCATTCTTCTACATGCCAGCATCCAGTTATGCCAGCACCATTTGTTGAAGATGCTTTCTTTTTTCCATTGTATATTTTTAGCTTCCTTGTCGAAGATCAGATGATCATATATGGATAATATCAGGGTGTTCAATTCAATTTCACTGGTCTACCTGTATGTTTTCTTGGACAACAGCTCTATAATAGAGCTTGAAGTCAGGGATGGTGATGGTTTCAGATGTTGCTTTATTGAGTATGGCTTGTTGTTTTGGCTATACTGGGTCTTATGCTTTTCCATTCAAAATTGATTACTGCTCTTTCAAGGTCTGTGAAGAATTGTGCTGGTATTTTAATGGGGATTGCACTGAATCTGTAGATTACTTTTGGAAGGGTTGCCATTTTTTCTACATTGATCCTACTTATCCAAGAGCATGGGAGATCTTTCCTTTTTCTGATACCTTCTTTAATTTCTTTTTTTACATACTCAACGTTCTTTCCCTACAGATCTTTCAAATGTTTTGTTAGCATTACCCCAAGGAATATCATGTTGTTTCTGGCAATTGTAAAGGGTGATATTTCACTGATTTCTTTTTCAGTCCTTTTATCATCTGTATATAGCAGGACTACTGATTTTCTTGAGTTGATTTTGTATCCTGACACTTTTCTGAAAGTATTTATCAGCTGTAGAAGTTCCCTGGTAGAGTTTTTTGTATCACTCATGTAAAGTATCATGTCATCTGCAAATAGTGAAAGTTTGACCTCTTCCTTTCCAATTTGTATCCCCTTGGTCTCCTTTTGTTGTGGTATGCCTCTAGCTAGAACTTCAAGTTCAATATTGAAAAGGTATGGAGAGTCTGGATAGCCTTGTCTTGTTCCTGATGAAAAAGTATTACGTTGTCAATAAACTGACTCAATAAATTAAAAGACTACAACACACTCTGTCATGCAAAAGTGCTTTATTGAACTTATTGGAAACTGTAATGCTAAGGATGGTGGGGGAAATAATATCTAGCTAACCTCCCTCTTGAAACCATAGAAAAAGAGATGAAGCTGAATAGTGAGAGTACTGTATGCTCAATACAAATTCATCAGGCGGTGTTATTGTCTGAAAAAGGAATATATGTGCATGTGATACAAATCTTTAAGTAAGGTGGCAAAGGAAAATGCAGAGGCCAAAATATATAGAGAGATGGAACACACCTCATCCAATCCATTATGGTTTTTGTCCTATCCTCTGTCTATTCTCCATTCCCTGTGCTTATGGTCTCTCACAACCTGATTGTGCTGGAATAAAATCCTCACCATTCTCAAATTTCTCTTCCTATCTGAGGTTGGGTATGCACTGTTGGCCCACAGCAGTTCAGGATACTCTGATTCTCAATGCCAAAGCTTCTCTCTCTCTCCCTCTCCCTCTCTCTCTCTCTCTCTCTCTCTCTCTCTCTCTCTCTCTGTCTGTCTCTCTCTCTCTGTCTCTCTCTCTCGTCTGAATCAATGAAAATTTATTGTTTTCAAATAAATCAAAAATCCCTTAAAAGTCATGCTCTGTGTCTCTAATGAGTCACTTGAATACTGGCATTCATTTCTCAGAGCCAAGGAGTAATCTCTTATCATTTATTCCCAACATGAACATAGGGAGATCTCCAGGTCATAGACTCAGAATTCCCGGAAATGTAGACATCTCTTATTGACAAAATAGACCTCATTTTGCTCTCTTATACCTCTGCATGTTTCCATGTGCTCCGAACAATGTTGAGGAAAGCTGTCTGGCAGGACATCACCAATGTCATCATAGACTTCAACAGGGGCAGGGTACATCTCCAGGGTCAGTAGTTTCAGGTGGGCAGTGTGCTGCAGCAGCTTCCTCTATTTAGAGTTCTCTATATAATTCTGCACCCCATCTTTTAATTAGATCCTTTGGTGTTTCGGTGACTTGCTTGTTGAGTTCTTTGTAATTTTTGGAGATTAGCCCTCTGTCAGATGTGGGATTAGTGAATATCTTTTCCCATTCTGTGAACTGCCTTTTTGTCTTGTTGACTGTGTCCTTCACCTTACAGAAGCTTCTTAGTTTCAGAAGGTCCCATTTGTTAATTGTGCGATCTCAGTGTCTGTGCCACCAGTATTATATTCAGGAAGTGGTCTCTAGTACCAACTCATTGAAGAGTATCTCCCACCTTCTCTTCTAAGTGTGTGAGTGTGGTTGGATTTATGTTGAGGTCTTTGATCCATTTTGACTTAAGTTTTGTACATGCCAATAGACATGGACAGGATTGTCTACCTGTCTATTTTTATGCCAGTGCCAAGCTGTTTTCAGGGTTATAGCTCTGAAATAGAGCTTGAAATCAGGTATGCTGAGGCCTCCTGAAGATCCTTTATTGTATATGGTGGTTTTGGCTATCCTGGGTCATTTGGTTTTCCATATAAAGTTGATTATTGTTCTTTCAAGGTCTGTGAAGAATTGTGACAGAATTTTGAGAGGGATTGCATTGAATCTGTAGATTGATTTTGGCAAGATTGCTGTTTTTATTATGTTGATCCCACCAATCCAAGACCATGGGAGATCTTTCCATTTTCTGGTATCCTCATTGATTTCATTCTTTAGAGACTCAAAGTTCGTGATATACAGGTCTTTCACTTCCTTGGTTAACATTATCCCCAGGATTTTGATGATGTTTATGGCTATCATAAAGGGTGATGTTTCTCTAATTTCATTCTCAGCCACTTTATCATCTGTATATAATAGGGCCACTGTTTTTTTAAATTAACCATGTATCCTTCCACTTGCTGAATGTGTTTACCAGCTCTAGGAGTTCCCTTGCAGAGATTTCCAGGTCACTTATGTAAACTATCATATCATCTGCAAATAGTGAACACTTGACTTCTTCTTTTCCTATTTGTATCCCCTTGATCTCCATTTGTTGTCTAATTGCTCTAGCTAGAATTTCAAGTACAATATTGAAGAGATATGGAGAGATTGAACAGCCTTGTCTTGTTCCTGATTTTACAGGAATTGCGTTGAGTTTCTCTGTATTTACTTTGATGATAGCCATTAGATTACTGTATATTGCTTTTATTATGTTCAGGTATATTCCTGTTATCCCTGATCTCTCTAGGACCTTTATCATGAAGGGGTGCTGGATTTGTCAAAGGCTTTTTCAGCATCTAGTGAGATGATCATGTGTTTTTTTCTTTTGAGATTTGTATATATGGTGGATTACATTGATAAATTTTCTGATGTTGAACCATCCCTATATTCCTCTGATGAAGCTTACTTGACCATGTTGGATGATTTTCTGATGTATTCTTAAATCTGATTTGCTAGTATATTATTGAGTATTTTTGCATCGATGTTCATGAGGGAAATTGTTCTATAGTTCTCTTTCTTAGTTGTGTCTTCATGTGGCTTTGGTAACAAGGTAATTGTAGCCTCATACAAAGAGTTTGGCAGCAAGCCTATTGCTTCTAATGTGTGAACACTTTGAGGAATATTCAAAATAGCTCTTCTTTGAATTTCTGGTAGAATTCTGCACTGAAGGCATCTGGGCCTGGGCTTTTTTTGGTTGGGAGACATTTGATGACTGTTTCTATTTCATTAAAGTTTATAGGTCTGTTTAGATTGTTTATCTATTCTTGATTTAATTTTGGCAAGTGATATCTATCCAGGAAATTGTCCATTTCTAAATTTTTGATTTTTGTGGAATACAGGTTTTCAAAGTATGCCCTGATTATTCTCTGGACTTCTTCAGTGTCTGTTGTTATATCCCCCTTTTCATTTCTGATGTTGTTAATTAGCATGCACTCTCTCTGTCTTTTGGTTAGTTTGGACAAAGGTTTGTCTATCTTGTTGATTTTCTCAAAGAACCAACTCTTTGTTTCATTGATTCTTTGTAATGATTTCCTGGTTTCTACTTGATTGATTTCTACTCAATTTGATTATTTCCTGGCTTCTACTCCTCCTGGGTGAGTTTGCTTCTTCTTCTTCTAGAGCATTCAGCTGTGCTATTAATTCTCTAGTGTGACTGTTCTCCAGGTTCTTCATGTGGGCACTTAGTGCTATGTACTTTCCTCCCTGAAGTGCTTTCAGAGTGTCCCATAAGTTTGGGTATGTTGTGTCTTCATTCTCATTGAATTCCAGGAGGTTTTTAAATTCTTTTTTTTATTTCTTCCTTACCCAGGCATGGTGCAAATATGCTTTGTTCAATTTCCATGAGATTATAGGGTTTCTGCAATTTTTGTTATTGTTGAATTCTAATTTTAATGCAGACACCAGATATAAACATCAGATAACCTGAAACAGTTCAAAGTGTTTCTGCCTGCTGACATCAAATACTGTTCACCAGAAGGAGCAGTAAGCACCCTTACCCTATGAGCGATCTCTCCAAGACATTCTCTCTAGCTTTCTGGCAGGGGATACATGAAGTTTAGATGTAGAAAATCTCCAAGAGCATGGCATGTTGGGCCATTATATTCTCTGAAAGTTCCAGGATGCAGAAGGCATAGAGACAAGTGGACACAAGACTATGCAAACACAGTAAGCTTAACAAACAAGTAAGAGATTGTCAATAAACTGACTCAATGAATTCAATGTCTGAAACACACTCTCTCATGAAAAGCTGTTTTATTGAAATTATTGAAACTGAAATACTAAGGATGGTGGAGAAATGGCATCCAGCTTACATCCCTATTGAAACCAGAGGAAGAGAGATCAGGCTGAATAATGAGAGGACTGTGTGCTCAACACGAGTTCATTCTTCAGTGAAGGTTATTTTTCAAAAAAAGAAACATATATTACCAATCTTTATGGTGGACAAGGAAAAGATGGAAGCCCAACTCAAACAGAGACATGGAGCACAACTCAATGAATCCATTGTGCTCTTTGTACTATCCTGCCTTTCTCCCCTTCCCTGTGTCTATGGTCTCTCATTCCCTGATTACACTGGGATGCAATCCCTACCATTTTCAAATCTCTTTTCCTGTGCAAGGATGGGTCTTCACTGTTGGCCCTCAGCAGATAAGGAGCCACTAATTTTGCAGATCAATGCTTCTCTATCTCTTCTGAATCAATGAAACTATATTGTTTCCATATAAATCTGTAACCCCTTGAATAGACATCTTCTGTGTGTATCTGATGAGTCACTTGAGTCCTGGATTTCATTTCTCAGAGTCCAGCAGTGATATCTCATTCTTTATTCCCAACATGAACATAGTGAGGCCTCCTGGTCATACACACAGAATCCCTGGCAATCATGACATCTGTTACTGACAAAATAGATCTCTTTCGGCTCTCTTACACCCCTGAGTCTTTCCAAGAGCTCAGAACAATGTTGGGTAAACCTGTCTGGCAGGATATCACCAATGTCATCATAGACTTCATTAGGGGCAGGGTACATCTCCAGGGTCAGCTGTTTAAGATTGGCAGTGTGCTGCAGCAGTTTCTGTAGACTGGACACAGATAGGAAGTTATTCTCAAAATTCACCATAACCAGCTGGGAACACTGGCTCAGGGCAGGGAGCAGGACACCGATTTGTAAGTCCATGAGCATACAACCCTTCAGTTCTAATGTCCGCAGTGTAGCTCTCAGTCTCTCTAGCAGTCTTCCTAGGGTGTGACTTAAATTTAAAAAGTTGACACCACTCAGGTCCAGATGTACAAGTTGATGGACGCTTGGACACTGGCAAAGATACATCATGTCTGATTCTGATAGCATGCAGCGAGTGATTGCAAAGATCTCTAAGGGACTCTCCAAGTTCCTACAAAAAGACACAGGAGTTTACCTCAGTAAGTCTAATAGTGGTAGAGACAGGGCAAGGTAGTCCATATAGGAGAGGCTAGTTAGTCCCAAGGTCATTCTGAGAGTGTTGTGAAGTCCACAATCAAGATGTGCCATGATGGAGAATTAACAACACATGCCCATCGTTGTGACTGCCTCTGTCCCCAAATCTATTGCCAATGTACAGTCAAGCACAAACCTCATCAGGTGATGAATTAGTGGGAAACAAAGAAGGACAACCTAGAAGGGGTGGGGTCGTTGTGTCATCCCTGCGTGTCTGTCAACATTAGTCTCCATGAGTCCCCCCTAACTAGAACAACATCTGTTCTGCTTACTGGCCTTCCCTGTGGCCCTAATCACTCTCAGTCATTTTCCATGTACTCAGGCCCTACCTGTGCACCAAGAGCACCTGGGGGTGAATGGGAAGCCCCAGGTGTGCTCTGATGTTTCATGTAACAATGAAAATTTCCTCTCTGCCCTGCAGAGCAAGCTCTGTGTCCAACTCACCTGAGCACTTGGTCCAGTCTTTCCTCCAGGAAGAAGAAACCATTCAAATAGAGATGCTGGAGCTTGTTGAGTTGGGAAAACTGGAAAATGATCTCTGTAAAACACCATTCTTCAAACTCTCCATTCCTAAACAATTCTGAAGGCATGAATATTTCATTGACAAGGAGTTTCTGAAGGTTTCTCATCTGACCCAGGCCAGGGGCAAACATTGCTAGGGTTCTCAGATCCCAGCTTGCATTCACTTCCAACTCCTTTATAGAGCTTGGCTCAAACACCTCCAGCAGCATTAGGGGCTTATAGACAGGGAGGACCCCAAACGCCAGCTTTTCACAGTTCAACTGCAACACATCTTTCCTCTGCTTGGCCCACCAGTAGAAATATTTTAGGGATTTACAAAGATCCTTGGACATGAGGGAAAGGTTCATCATCACAGACACAACCTGTTTTCCCTGTAGTATGGGATGATGAACCACTGATTGGCTCTCACTAAGAACATCTGCAGAGCAGACACCATTCTCTGATCCAGCCCACACATTCCAGAATATATGCTGTGCATCCCGAAGATCAAGCACTTCCAGTTTGCAACGCCTGTTGGTCAAACATGAGACTAAATCAAATGACAGGACTACGAATGTACACTCTGCCTAAACCCCATACATCGGCTTCCCTTAAATCCATTCTTTAAAACAAGATTCTTTCCACTGCTACTGGCTTGGGGAAGAAGAGACAGAAGTAGATGCACTGTGTGTGTCTACATCTATTAGCAGTGCTCTCCACGCACCACTGTCCTTTCTCATTTATGCACTTTTCTAAGAAAGCTGATTCAACTTGGACCACATTCTGAACTGTGTAGTCACCTCACCCCATCCACACTCTTCCCCTCCATGCTACCATTTTCTCACTTACCTCGGTCGATCCTTCTGCTTCAACAGCAAATCAAGGCCATCCAGCACAGCCTTCAAAATCTCCAGGTCAGGAGACTTCATCAGGGCTCCCACAGGAAGGCATCTGAATGGCCAGGCTGCCACCATGTCTCTCAGTATGTTTGTTTGTTTGCCATCGAAGGCAACTTTAAATACTGGCGGGAAGAGTTCCATGGGCAGGATCTTCAGAGCAGAGATAGTTAAGGCTTCATCTTTCAGCAGACTCTTTATTGCCAGCAGCTTGAGCGAGGATGGGGAGCTCATCCTGTCCTTCACATACACAGGTTCTATAGAAAGATGCAGAGAATAAATCCTTTTGGGCATGCCCCTTTTCTCCTTCATTGCCTAAACCGTGGAGTGTTTCAGTCAGTAGTCTAGAATAGCTTGAAAATGTGTATTTCCTATTGCTCCCTATCTGTCTTTCTCATAGCCATAGGTCCCTCAAAGGTCTCATGGAGATGAACACCCCTGGGAACAAATCTCTCTGTTATTTGACCAATCAAAATCTCTGTTCTAGAGAATACTACTGATCAGGGTAATGAGAAATTGGAGAATCAAATAAGAACCAGACTTTGGTGGCAACTGTCTTCAAATATCTCTCATGATCCTCAAGAGCAAAGTGATATTTCCCACAGCCAAGTATGCTTGGCATTCAGTCAATGGAACATGTTGGCAGAACACAAGAAATGGATAGAATCGCTATTATTTGTAAAACTTTAGAACCTGGAGCCACACTAAGCTCCAGACCACACTTTAGGAGATTAAATACTGGGAATTGTCATCTTGATGCTATCCTGAGATTCAAGGCCAACTGATGATCTCTAGATTTTTTCCAACTGCTGTTAATAAGTCTATAGTCACTTTGAATTAAATATATTTATGGTAGACTAGAGTTGTTGGTCAATGTGCCTTAGCCCTTAAATATAAAAACCTCATCATTCTATTCAAGGGCCCAGAAGGTTAGCTCTAAGTCTCAGTAATCATAACACTTAGCTATATGTGGACTTCTAGGCTAGCCTCAGCTAAATGGAATTTTCAGGTTCTCAAGAGCCACACTAAGGAAAAGAAAAACAAAATCAGGAATACAAAGGTGACCTGAGAGACTGGTGATCCTGAGTAAGTTTCTGTGATCTGATGGGGGTGAATGGCTTACCTGATCAGGACACACATAACAGGTGTTCAAATGCCAGCACGTCCTGTAGTCACTTTAGGATCCAACAAACAGTGCCTAGCCTGCCCATGATAACCCTTCTATTCCCCTTTCCTGTCACAACTTCCCTTCATAGCCCCACCTCTCATCCAAAAGATGCCATCTGATTGTATAACTGGGCATCTCCCAATCCAGTACTACTTGGTCTTTTACATCCATGGCTTGAGTGAATTAGATGTGGGAAAGCGTGAAAACCCAGATGGTAGTCAAGTCCCAAAAGCCTCCATAACCCTGCTCCACAAACTCACAGCCCTGGGATAAAATCTCTTCCTTACATTACTATGTTTGTAATTTTCATACAAATTCTCTCTACGTAACTCAGGCATATCTGAACTCCTTATTTACCCTGAGCTGAGCTGGAAGTCTCAGTAATCCTCCTGCCTGATTATAGTGGTAAGAATTGTGTGTGACCAGTTTGATTAGATCTCCCATCAGAAAAGAGAATGAACTGAGTCTATCCTGATAACAAAAACCCATGCCTCAAGTGCTCTCAAAACACTAATGATTTGTCTTTGTGTTGTTAATTAATTAATTAGTTTGTTTATTTGTATCTGCTTTACGTTTTCAGGAATCATTGCCTAGAAGAGTGGATTCTACAGCATCGGTTTCAGTAACTTTCTATCTCCTGGTGAAGATTCAGACTTCCGTATTGTTTCTTGAGACAGTATTTCTAAGTGTAACAGTCCCATAGTCCTGAACCTAGCTCTGGAGAACAGGCTGGCCTGGAACTAACAGAGATCTGCTTGCCTCTATCTCCTGAGAGCCTGGAATAATGGTGTATTGTTAATTAATGTAGCAATATCCATAACAGACCCAGCAAAAATATTGGGGTTCAAGCTTAAGTTGAAGATCTTACAAGCAAAGCAGACTAGTCATTACCACTTACCTTTACCTCAGGCTGAAAGAGTGGATCCCGTCTCTACCAGCTCTCACCAAGTTTCAGACTGCTGTCTCTCCTCGGTGTGGCTGCAGAATAATCCTAAGACTGACTACTGAAGTCCCTGCTTCTACCTTTTGTACTTCTCTAGTGCTGGGATTAAAGGCATGAACTGTGTTACTCTGTTTTGGGATTAAAGGTGTGCCTGGCATGTGGATAACTAGGATGGTTGTGTTGCTATTTTGATCTGCAGTGGCTTTAATAAATCATGAAAAGTATTTTACCACTGGTGTGTGCCATCACCACCTGTCTAAATTGTGATTTATTTACCTTGTTTTTGTGTTTTTTTTAGATACAATTTTTTCTGTAGCTTTTGAACCTATCCTGGTTGTGAATTCAGTGAGATCCTTCTGCCTAAGCCACCAAAATACTGGGATTAAAGGCGTGCACCTCAACCTCACAGCTAAATTAGCACATAGGGACATTCACATCTTTCCATACCGGAAAGATAAGGCCCTGAGACAGGGTTGAAGGCACATGTCTGTAATCCCTAGTGATGGGATTAAAGGCAAGAGCCACCACACTGGACTTCCTTTGAGTATTTTTGAGAATTGGCTATAATAAACAAGGCTGCTCTAGAACTCCAGATCTTTCTGGTACTGTATAGATTCTTAAGCTCATTTTAGAATTCCAGTAAGAATCTTCCCTGTAATTCATATCATTAGCAATTCTTTAATAATCCTTCCCTGGTTAGGGTTTTGGTATTGTTTGAATTATAATCTCCCTCAACTATAGCTTACTAGTTGTTCTGGGATCTTCTACTAGCATTCTGATTACCAACACCATGTCTAGCTGAGCTGAGCACTACTCTTTAGGAATGTGGTTGCTTCAGGTTTGACTATTTGACTTCATATTGTCACAGAGTGAGATTTAAAAGATGAAAGATCCAGGAAACACAAACAAGACACACCTGGGAACTAGAATTAAGGTCTTGAGCATAGAATATCACAAATGCAGGACAGACATTCCAGCCTTGAGTGTCATTGTACCTACCTTAATTGGAAACAAACAGTTAGATGACTGTGGGGATACAATACCTTGGGCAGAGACCCACTTCCCCATCAGCCTGGGAGTAGGCAGCTGTAAGACATGTTTACTAAAAACATGTTTACTGAAAACAATACAATGCCCAGGGCAATAAGTTCCTGACAAGGGCTGGCCCACAGAACTACCCTGACCTTGACCTTTTCCAAAGACTAACTGCCTCTTCTAACACACCCAACTCAGTTTTGGGTGTCAGAGAAGAACCAGCCAGGGGTAAGGAGAGAGCAGAAGCTTTTCTGGAGGGAGGCTTTTCTTGGGAAGTTTTCTTGAGCCTTTTTGGGGTCTGCTTAAAGTTTTCTTTACCGCATTGAACGAGTCTCTGTGTTGTCAATCCCCAACACCCTCTGCACATTTTCAGACAAAGGCTGCACAGCAGGCATGGCAGATGACTTGGGAGTGTAAATGCAGAGCACTTGTACATTGATCTCAAAACCTCACAACCAAGACACAACATATCTTATTTGATCCCTACCCTGAACTTGCCTGAAGCACCCTACAGAAGTTAGACTGTCCAGAATTCCTCTTACACTGTCCATAAAGTGCTGTCACTTCAGGCACCTGCAATCCATGCCAGGTACAACATGCTGAATAAATGAACCAAAGATTCATATTGGGTGTCAAACTAGAAGTTGAATTTCAGAAAGGCACAGCAGCTGGCAAATAGTTCTCACCTCAATCTATGGCTCAAAGGACTGATCCACACTCTACCTCTTCACCAAACCTCAAACTGCTGCCTCTCTTGCTTGCCTTAGGAAGGAATACCTGTCTTCAGTTGATACTGAATACTGAAGACCCTGCTTCTATGTTTTATACCACACTACTGCTCAGATTAAAGATGTGTGATCTGTTACTCTTTTAGATTGATTCAATCTCATGTATCTCTGGGAGGCCTTGAAATCTGAGAGATTGTCTATCTCTCAATCTTGAGTCCTAGGATCAAAAGTGTGTGCCACCACTATCTAGTGTCTGCTACAGGGATTAAAGGGGTGAATCCATACTGCCTTATCTCTAAAACTTAAGGCTGCCTTTGTTTTCTGAATGCTCAGCCAAGCTTCAATAAATCAAAAATAATATATCAGTACAGCCAGGCAACTGTACACTGTTGAACATTCAAATGCACTAGTCAGGCTTCACAGCTAAAAGAGAGAACCCCTACACTCTCAGTGCTAGGCAAGAGCATGGTAAGGAGAGGCTAGCCTGACCTACATAATGAGTTGCATTCAGAAAACACAGCAAATTAAGCAATACTGAAGAAACTACCTTAAATTCCCCTCCCTGACTCTTAGAGCTGATTAACACCTTCAGCAAAGTGGCAGGATACAAGATCAACTCAAGGAAATCAGTAGCCCTACTTTATACAGATGATAAAAGGGCTGAAAAAGAAATCAGAGAAACATCACCCTTTACAATTGCCACAAACAACATAAAATACCTTGGGGTAATGCTAACCAAACAAGTGAAAGACCTGTATCGTAAGAAATTTGAATCTTTAAAGAAAGAAATTAAAGAAGCCCTCAGAAAATGGAAAGATCTCCCATGCTCTTGGATAGGTAGGATCAATGTAGTAAAAATGGCAATCCTGCCAAAAGCAATCTACAGATTCAATGCAATCCCCATTAAAATCCCAGCACAATTCTTCACAGACCTTGAAAGAACAATAATGAATTTTGTATGGAAAAACAAAAGACCCAGGATAGCCAAAACAACCCTGTTCAACAAGGCAACGTCCGGAGGCATCACCATCCCTGACCTCAAGCTCTATTATAGAGCTATAGTCCTGAAAACAGCTTGGTATTGGCACAAAAATAGACAGGTAGACCAATGGAATCGATTGAAAACCCGGGTATTAATCCACACACGTACGAATATCTGATCTTTGACAAAGAAGCTAAAAATATACAATGGAATAAAGAAAGCATCTTCAACAAATGGTGCTGGCATAAGTGGAGACTGGCATGTAGAAGAATGTGGATCGATCCATGTTTATCGCCATGCACAAAACTTAAGTCCAAATGGATCAAAGACCTCAACATAAATCCAGCCACAATGAACCTCTTAGAAGAGAAAGTGGGTGGTACCCTTGAAAGAATTGGTAAAGGAGACAGCTTCCTGAACATAACACCAGCAGCACAGACAGTGAGATAAACAATTAATAAATGGGCCGGGCGTTGGTGGCCCACGCCTTTAATCCCAGCACTTGGGAGGCAGAGGCAGGCGGATCTCTGTGAGTTCCAGGCCAGCCTGGTCTACAAGAGCTAGTTCCAGGACAGCCTCCAAAGCCGCAGAGAAACCCTGTCTCAAAAAACCAAAAAAAAAAAAAACAATTAATAAATGGGACCTACTGAAACTGAGAAGCTTCTGTAAGGCAAAGGACACAGTCAGCAAGACAAAAAGGCAGCCCACAGAATGGCCAAAAATATTCACTAATCCCACATCTGACAGAGGGTTGATCTCCAAAATTTACAAAGAACTCAAGAAGCAAGTCTCCAAAACATCAAAGGACCCAATTAAAAAGTGGGCTGCAGAACTAAATAGAGAGTTTTCAATAGAGGAGTCTAAAATGGCTGAGAGGCACTTGAGAAAGTGCTCAACATCCTTAGCCATCCGGGAAATGCAAATCAAAACAACTCTGAGATACCATCTCACTCCTGTCAGAATGGCTAAAATAAAAAACACCAATGACAATTTATGCTGGAGAGGATGTGGTGAAAGGGGGACACTCCTCCATGGCTGGTGGGAGTGCCAACTGGTTCAGCCACTTTGGAAATCAGTATGGAGATTCCTCAGAAAAATGGGAATAAACCTACCACAAGACCCAGCAACTCCACTCTTAGGCATATATCCAAAAGATGTCCATTCATACAACAAAGATGTCTGTTCAACTATGTTCATAGAAGGTTTATTTGTAATAGCCAGAACTTGGAAGCAACCTAGATGTCCCTCAGGCGAAGAGTGGATAGAGAAAATGTGGTACATTTACACAATGGAGTACTATTCAGCGGAAAAAAACAATGGAATCCTGAGATTCACAGGGAAATGGATGACACTAGAAGAAACCATCCAGAGTGAGGTAAAGCAGTCACAAAAAGAGAAACATGGCATGTACTCTCTCATATATGGATTTTAGACATAGATCTGGGGAGTGCCAGCCTACAATCCTATGGCCAGAAAGTCTGGGAAACAGAAACTTCATATAGTGGAACTCTTGAATCCCAGGCATCAACCTGGGAATCCAGCATGGGACTGATCAAGACCCCCTGAATCTGGGTGTCAGTGAGGAGGCCTAGGTAATCTATTGAGCCTTGGGCAGCAGATCAGTACCCATCCCAAGTATACACATGGACTTTGGACTCCCATAGAACAATGTGAGTTGCACTCTCACCCTGAACTCTTGGGGAAGGGTCTAGGCCCTGCCCTATATGAAATGACAGACTATGGACACCCCCATGGAGGGCCTTGCCCTCCCTGGGGGAATGAGGGATAACGGGGGGGGGGCTGGGGGGAGGGCACGGGAGGAGGGGAGGGAAAGGGAGAGGGACCTGGAACTGACTTGTGAAGCAACCTTGTTTCTTATCTAAATTTAAACTGAAAAAAAATTACGGAAAAAAAAATTCCCCTCCCTGATAATGAGTGTCAGACTGTCTTATATGCTATCCTAGAAACTCCATCCAATGACAAATGGAAGCAGAGGCAGACACCCACAATAGCTAAACACAGAACTGAACTCCTGGAACCCAGTGACAGAGAGGGAGGAGTGAGGAGCAAAGAGGTCAAGACTGGAATGGTGAAATCCAAAAAACAGCTGACATGAACAAGGGGGAGATCTTGGGCCCCAGATTCAGGGCAGAGAGGCCAGAATTGGACTGATCCAGACCCCCTTAATGTGGGTGTCAGTGAGGAGGCCTAGGCAACCTAGGGGGCTTTGGGTAGTAGATCAATATTTATACCTGGCACACAAATGGACCCTGCATGCCCGGTCCATAATGAGGGATGCCCTCTCAGCCTATACACTTGGTTGAGGACCTAGGCCCTGCCCTGAATGAAATGACAGACTCTGGTGATCCCACATTGATAGCCTCACCCAACCTGGAGAATGGAATGGGGATTGTGTGGGAGGGTAGGGGACAAGGGAGGAGGGGAAAGAGAGGGAGCTGGGATTGACATGTGAAGCATGCTTGTTTCTAATTTAAATAAAAAACGTTAAAAATAAATAAAGAAAAAATGTCTACTAGGGATCTCTAGAATAACAGAACATATATAATGAATCTCTCCATATATGAAGAAATGGGACTCATTCGAATCACTTAGGCTGCTGTCCTTCTTAGCCCATAATGGCTAGCTATGAAGGGGAAGTCCAAGAATCCAGTACTTACTCAATCCAAGATGTTGGACTTGTCTGCTGGTCTTCAGTATATGCAGGGATTCAAAGAAGAATTCTGTAATGGCAGTGAAGGGATGGATTTGCTACAAGGTGTCCAAGCAGGCAGAGTGCAAAAGCCACATTCTTCCATCTTCCTTTATATGCTTCCAGCAGAAGGTGTGTCCCAACTTAGGGTGTGTCTCCTAGCCTGAGATATGGATTAAAGGTGTGTGTCCTCCTGTCTGTTGATCCTGATCAAATGCTCTGTTTTCTACCTGAAAAGTCAGTATTTCAAGAGTGGATCTACCTACTCCAATTTTTGCAAAATATTTCTCACAGTTGTGCCCTGCATTTAAGAATTTTTGTTAATTCTAGCTGTGGCCTAGCTGGGAACCAAGTGTACCCATCACAATTGAAACTTGTTTGCCTGAGATAATTTTCCATAAATCAAGAAAAGCTTTCCATTCCTACAGAGTTGTTATTTACTCTTCTCATGTTGTTAATTATTTCTCCCACCCTGCTGTGGTGGCACACACCTTTAATCCCAGCACTTGGGAGGCAGAAGCAGGCAAATCTCTTTGAGTTCAGGGCAGGTCTGTTATCAAGAGTTATTTCAGAACATCCAGGTATATTAAGCAGACAAAAACCTGTCTCTGAAAAAAAGAGTATTCTTTCCATGAATATGATCCAGAAAGAGATCCTTTCCTTCACTCAGGAAACTCAGTGTTCCCAATATAGAGGTTAGGATGGAAGAATCCTTGTATGGTGGGCATTAAACAGAACCAGGCAGTACCCTTTGAAAATGGCTGCCTTTTTCTTCCTTTTCATTCCATCGATACTTACAGTCCCAGGAACAGCTCCAGGAAATTCCATTGGTGATCTTGGCCCTTCACCTCAATTGATCCTCCTTTAACACACTCTCCCTGATCCATTTCCTGGTGTGCTATGAGAAGATACTAAAGACCTCTCACTCAATCATGCTGACTCCCAAGTTTCTGCTTCTCATTACCTCTTAATTTTCATCATTCACTGGTGAGTTCTCTCCTCTTCAATCTTTGAAAGTCCAGGTTTACTCTGCTGGACTTAAAATTGTAAGAGCATTCTGGTTTTCAAAGGCTTCAAAATATATTGAAAAGTTACTGACGAGTATCTGTCTTCCAATGTGTAGTCTTGAAATTAGAAAGTGTGATACCTTCAAATGAATAATTTCTGGTATAGGATACCTAACAACCTGACCCTGAACCCACCTGGTGAAGAATCCCCTATGCTACTAAGTGACCACCTGCAATAAGTCTAGCAATGGAAACAAAAGGAAAAACAATCCAACAATCCAAATCAATTGATTGATTTATTATCAAATGACAGATAAGTGATATTGCAGCCAGTCTTATAGGAGATTCAGACTGTTAATGGTTGAGCTGATTGAATCAATGAACTTATTTCTGTGTGGCATGTGCTTAGAGAGTCTTTCCAAGATAGGACAAAGTGGAGACAGAGGACAAGTAGGGAGAATTTTCCCACCACATATAACAGCAAGCTCCGACTTCTTCCAGGACATTTAGGACTTCTGATGTCTTTATGCCACCAGGATAATTAGGACATAACAATATTAGAAGGGTTTAATAATCAATATAACCAAGAAGACATTTGAATACTCATCCACTAAGGAGGTTATAATGTTTATTGCATTTGGGTAGGAAGAGTACCACATTATCCAATGATTTAACATAATGGAAGAATACAACAGCTTAATACAGGTATGTGACACAGGCACAGACAGATCAGGAATGAGGACATGTATCAAAACTTAAGGAAAAGAGACAAAATGGGAAGTACTCTTATGATTGAAGGAGAGTAAAGACCACCAACCCAAATACTTTGAGTCAAAATATGTAAGGTTTATTTTCTGCCATAATGGTTTCTTTTAACCTAATCTAGGGTTTGAGAGACGACCCAGAAATAATAGGATAATTGGAGTTTTTATAACCCCCAAATGCTAAGCTAAGGGTTTACCACAGGTTGTGGCTATTCCAGGGGAAATCATTAGGTCCAAGAGCTAATGATGAACAGAAATACTGTTTGAGACTGTGCCTGATGGGGTTAATGAAAAAAGCAAAGATTACCTATCAGTTTATTTGGTGTTGCTCAGATATCCAAAGAGATATTTTTGGGCAAAGACCCTGACTGCAGTAAACTCATGGAGCAAGATGTATCCCTAGACAGTAGTCAGGTACCATGTGTCACCCTATACCTGGATGGCAGCACTGGTCCCTTTTGTTTCTCTTAAGTTTAAATTAGGTATTCATTGATTGTCTCTTATTTAGTTTAGATAAGGATTTGTCAATCTTACTGATTTGTCTCAATGAACCAACTCTTTGTTTTATTGATTCTTGGTACTGCTCTCTTGGTGTTTTATTTATTTCAGCTGCTCCACTTGTGTGTGCTTGCTTTTTTTATTCAAGTGTTTTCAAGTGTGCTGTTCAGTTCCTAGTATGATATCTCTCCAGTGTATTTATAGAAGAACTTCCTGGTATGAACTTTCCTATTCGCACCTCTTTCTTTCAAGTCCCATAAGTTAGGATTTTTAAATTTATTTTGATTGAATTCTAGGAAGTCTTTAATTTCTTTCTTCATTTTTGTCTTGGCAAAGGAGTCATTCAGTAGTGAGTAATTTAGCTTCCATCAGTTTGTTTGCTTTCTCTTGTTGATACATAGCTTTATCAGTTGTTGTTTGTCAACATGCAGGGAGTTATTTTACTTTTCTTGGAGTTGTTAAGACTGACTGTAAAAATACATGTTCAGCTTTGGAGAATGATCTGTGAGTTGCTGAAGAAAGGTTTAATCTTTTGTGTTTGAGTGAAATATTATGTAGATATTGGTTATGTGCATTATTTTTCTATGGAGTATTTGAGTGGATGATCTGTCTGTTTAAGATTAGAGTATTGATGACTCCAATTTTCAAGATTTCAGGGGTGGTGTTCAGTTCAAGCTTTAGTAACGTTTCTCTTACACATTGTTGCTAAAACTTAAGCAACAATTTGTAACGGGTGTACTCTGCATTTTTGCATAGTGTTAATTTCAGGTGTAGTCAACTTGAGAACCAAGAATATGTGTACAGTGAGTGCTGTTATAAATACCTTCAGAGAAGTGGGGTTTTCCTTAGCTTGTAAGTGGTCTTAGATTTCACACTGTGGACAGCAGATAAAGAGATCATAAATGCGGGTGGAAAGTAGAACCAGGAAGTCCTGTAAGTGGCTCTCCTCATTCCTACCCTTAATTCTATCCAAAAACGAACTACCAGAATGACTCCACCATATTGTAAGTGGTCAATATCCCCTGCACCTCAGCTAATCCTAACTAGAAAAAGTAGTTCAGACTCATCTATGAGTGTGGATAATAAATATTCTAAATTCTTCTCACCTCACTCACTTAGATTGAGTCTCACTAGCTCATATACCCCCCTCAACTAGTGGGTTCTGTCCTCTTCAACCTCAAAACTGTCTTGCTTCATTCTTCTGGTCCATAGAGTGAGAGATTAATCTTATTTCCATGAAATGCAGACTATATTTAACAGAAACTCGGGAGAGAGGAGCTTTAGATGGATTTCTTTCTATTGTGTGGTGATCAAAATTCTTTGTACATGTCATCTCCCTCCAGTTAGGCTTACATTGGAGAGTCTATTGAAGCCTAAACCACAAGGAAATAAGGTCATTGATTCAATTAGGTCAGCAATTCCCAGTCAGACTCTCCTATGTCTGACTATAACATTACTTATCTGTCAGTAGAGGATAATTGAATCATTTGGTTTTGACTGCTTGATTTTCTTTCTTTGTCACCTTCGGTAGACTCATTGCAGGTGGTCAATTAATAACATAAATGATTCTTGCCCAATGGTGGTTCAGAGCCAGGGTGGGATGTACTCTATTCCAGAAGTCACTCATCTGAAGGGATTACATTTTTTAATTTCAAGACCCTTATTGGAAAAATAGATGCTATTCAGTAACTGTTGAATATATTTTGCACCCTTTGCAAACCAGAATGCTCTTACAATGTTAAGCCCAGTTGAGTATGCCTTGAAGTTCTAGGATTTAAGAGGACAGAATTCACCCATAAAGGATGAAAATTATGAGGAAATGAGAAACTGAAACTTGGCAATCAGCAATATGAATTGAGAGGTCCTTAGAATCTTCTTATAGCATACCTGAAATGAATCAGGAAAAGTGTTCAAGGAAGATTAACTGAAGTGTTGGGGCAAGGCCACAAAGGAAATTTTGTGGAGACATCCCCAGAACTGTGAGTATGGATGGAATAAAAAGCAAGAAAGAGGTTAACTCTTGAATCCCAGGCATCAGCCTGGGAATCCAGCATGGGACTGATCAAGACCCCCTGAATGTGAGGAGGCCTAGGTAATCTATTGAGCCTTGGGCAGCAGATCAGTACCCATCCCGAGTATACACATGGACTTTGGAATCCCATGGAACAATGTGAGGTGCACTCTCACCCTGAACTCTTGGGGAAGGGTCTAGTCCCTGCCCTATATGAAATGACAGACTATGGACACCCCCATGGAGGGCCTCACCCTCCCTGGAGGAATGAGGGGATAATGCGGGGGTGGGGGAAGGGCACGGGAGGAGGGGAGGAAAGGGAGAGGGACCTGGAACTGACTTGTGAAGCAACCTCGTTTCTTATCTAAATTTAAACTGGAAAATAAAATAAAAAAGAAATTCTTCTATCCTGACTTCCATATTGTGAACACTGAGACCCCTGATGGAAGAAAAGTACCTCTTCCTGGATCATGTTTATGGAAAGAATAATTTTTTCAGAGTCAGAGTTTTTCTTTGTAACAGCTCTGGCTGTGCTAGAACTACTTCTGTATATCAGGCTGCTTCTTGAGTTAGAGAGTTCTGCCTACCTCTGACTCCAAAGTGCTGGGATTAAAGGTTTGAACGACAACAGTAGGATGGGAGAAAGTCTTCTAACATCATGAGAAGAGTAAATAACAGCTGTTAGGATTTCAGACCATTCCCTTATTCATGGAAAATTAGTCAGATAAGCAATATGCACTTGTGGTTGTTTTCCTTGGCTCAACCAACTAGCCTACACTTGAAATTAACTAAAGTCATTAAATGGATGTCATACCTGTGCCAAATATTTTGCATAAGTTGGAGTAGGTAGATCCACTTGAAGTAGTTACACACCTTTAATTCTGTCTGAAGCTAGGAGACACACCATAAAGTGGGACACACCTTATGCTGGATGCATATAAATGGACATGGAAGAAGGCAGCTGTTGCCACTCTGCCTGCTTGCACAAACCTTGTAGCAAGTGCAGCCTTCACTGCTATTACAGAATACCTCTTTGAATACTAGCATATAATAAAGATCAGCTGACAAGTCCAACCTAGGGAACTGAGTAAGTACTAGATACTTGGACTTTCCGTACACAACAAGCCAGTATGGGATGAGCAGGACAGTAGCCAAAAGTGATTCTAATGAGTCCCCTTTCTTCATATCTGGGGAGATTCATTGTATATGTTATGTCACTCTAGAGAGCCCTAAGGGAATATTTTTTCTCAATATATATTTTTATTTAAAGTAGAAACATGCTTGCTTCACTTATTGATCCTAGATCACTCTCCCAACTCTCCTCCCTTGCCCTTCTACTAGACCTCACAACCCACCACCCAATTGCCAGACCATTCCCTGGGCTTGTAAGGCTCCCCACAGGGGATCTCCAGAGTCTTTCCCTTCATCTGTGAGAGGGCCTAGTCTGAGAGATGTTTTCTACATATGGAACAGGCTCCCAAATATCATTCTTATAACATTGTAAACACTGATCTACTACTAAAGGCCCCAGAAATTACCAAGGCCTCTTCACTGATACGACATTAAGGGAGTATGGATCTGCTTCATGCTGGCCTCTTAGCCATCAGTCTGGGGTCCAAGAACTCCTCCTTGTTCAGGTACCCTGTCTCTGTGGGTTTCACCATCACAGTCTTGACCCTTGGCTCATCACTCCTCCCTCATCACTGGGTTTGTGGTGTTCAGTTCAGTGTTTAACTGTGGGTATCTGACTCTGCTTCCATCAGTTACTAGAT